>NW_024582917.1:234213-315701 GCF_018398535.1 Haplochromis burtoni
ATATATATATATATATATATATATATATTGAACAGTAATGATGTCATAATTGGACACTCAACATTGTGATCGGGACAATCGTGGGCTCTTGAGAGCCTTGGGCTGTTTAGACTTGGACCTGAGCCCTCACTGTCTTTCAGGACTGAACTTAATTAAGAGGGGCGGGCTGGTTCGGGGAAATAAGTCTGCTTAAAGGAACTTGTCTGTTCCTGCCTGACTCAACTAAGCACGTCAGGTCTTGCACTAGCTGTGTTCTTTTTTCAATGTGTGAGCTTTCTGGAGAATTCAGAGGTGAGTTAACAAGGTTGCAAGAGCTCAAAACCCTCAGGTCTCTGCCCAATTCCAACAAATACAACCATGTCTTACTCTAAACACTGTGCAACACTGGGGAGAATGTTGTGGTAGTCCACTTATCAACCCTTCAGTTCGCGTATTGCTCGACAGAGAGTTGGGAAAGTTTGTTATGTACAATCTACACACAGGACCATTCAGGCTGTTTTAAAGTACCCAACTGTAAGCTTTACAGCCCACTGGATGCTCTGAAAGGCTACCAGCACACGGAGGAACAACATATATTTTGGAAAGTAACATTTCCAACATTTGGCCTTCATCACGACAAGCTTGGACGCCTGGAAAGTTTGTGCACACTCACACTGTGGGTAAACGTCCTAGTTTTGCCAGCCTCTTAGCTCCTTATCGTCCATTCTCCACCCTCTCCACCTCGCGTTTCATGTGAATTCCAGCACACCATTTACACCTCCACACTCTGCTCAACACAGGGGGTATTAGCTTTTCAAAACACCTCATATCTACCTGTACAGAAACAGTATTGACGTTATTTTCAGTTTTCACTTTTAACAACAGCAATGCACAATTTACCTCTGCCTCCATCCTTCGGACCTTCAGTTCTTGATACCCATTTAGGATTAGACCATATACAGTATGTGAGAGATGTACTTGTTGCTGTTGCAGCAGGAGCCATTATTTGTTTGTTTGTTTGTTACTTGGCACTTAACCTCATGACCGTGGAGTCGGGTTTCTAAACAGAGAGCTGATGTCGATGTAATTGACCTCTGAGGTGGACTCTGGCCCCGACCCAATCAGGAACGCCACAATTGTTTAACACCTCAGAGGGACACACACACACACACTCGCTCTCTCTGCACTTCTCTGGACAACCAAGTGTCGTATAAGTTGAACTGAAATGTTAAATATCCATGTTTCTACATATATACATGTTGTGTATAAATATGCTTTATGCCCATATTCTGCTTCCCCCCCCCTCCTCTGCTTTTCTGTAAATGCTGCAGCTGCTGCAAAACTATGCATCAATTGCATTTCCAAAGATTGTCCACAGATCTCAGATCTTTTAAAGAAATGTGTTTGTCAAATGTGGGTCCACTGCAAGTTTTTTACTGGCAGGAGAAAATAATACCAAGGGTTTTGTTGTTGTTGTTTTTTAAAGATATTTAGGGGTTATTTAGCTCTGGTTTACTCACATTTGATTGAAATTAACTCAAACTTGTATTTAACCAGGCAAGTTATTAAGAGAAAACTGCTCTTTACAGCGGTGGCCTGGCAAAAAGGCAAAGCCTCTCAAGTAAATGTGGCCACTATAAGTAAGGGCTAAAACAAATTCTGACATGGTAACCCTCGATGACAAAAATCTGCCCAGAAACAGAAGGACATATAAACACCAGCGAAAGTACTCAAACCTAAACTTTGTGATAGGTCACACTACAGCAGGTGTCACCAGGATTTCAAACAAACTCACCAAGTGTAAAAAACCAAATTTAAAAAAAAAGCACCAGCTTTGCTACTGCAGATAATAATAATACTTATGACGGTTAAAAAGATTTAAATAGGATTTTCTTTCTATATCTGCATCTTTGCTACTCTTTCATAAGCACCTTTACACTATCTGAACCTGGGAAACAAAAGAGAAAAAAAAGAAACCCGAGCACTGTGTTTTCATTACATTTTGATAAAAGTCAGATTTTTAATGGGGTCTGAGGAAATGTGTGGAGTCTTGAGAGTGTGCCCTTTGAAAATAATTTGCTTGATAGTAATGGATAAATGAAAATCTGAATTGCACTGAAAATGTAAGTAAATTAAGCGTATGAAATAAAATCCACGCTTAAAATGATAAAACAATTTTTTTTAATCAGCTGGTGTTTCATGTATATTTCATCATATCCAGTCTCGCAGTTGGTTTATGAAAAATGAAACTCGTGGGAAGCAATCGGAGCTTAGTTTAGCTGTCAGCTACTGATGTTGAGTTTATTAGCACATTAATCAATTATAATCAAGTTTGAGGGTCATCAAGACTCCATAGATTTCTGACTCAGAAACAAACAGACCAGTCTGTAAAATGTCCGTATGTCAGTTTTTCATCATTATTTGGTGCTAGTTTTATAATAAATAGCACGCACTGGGAGAGAACTTGTAAATGTCATTCCACCTCTGTGAAACTGATCCCCCAGATGGCCAATGATCTCTTTTATCTTACGATGAAAAAAATCAAAAAGTCAGTTCATACACGCTGGCTCTGAAATGTCAGACGCTATAGAGCTCAAGCACGACTGCAAGGTTTACTTTGGGTGAGGGAGAAGTTTGGGTAAGAGGAATGGGAGGGATGTAGTAGCAGTTTAAGAGCTGCGAGCTCCTTCTAGTGGAAGAGAAAGAGCGCTGCAACATAACTTGAATTTTTGTTGTCGTTGTTGTTGTTGTTTTTGTTGTTAACAAAAAGAAGGCACTTTCTAACCGCATTACTATCATCAATATTCCTTTGGCTCAGACAAAACCTCAGTATCTGTGCTTAGTAAAACTGAGTAAAGTAGCAATAACGTCAAAAAGACCAATTGGCTTTGTGTTTGATTCTTATTCTCTATTTTCATTGAGGTGGCCTGAATATTACAACCTATCCATGTGACAGTATTGACTGCCAGCTTGAGCTTACAGTATTTATATTATTGAAAAAAAAATAGATATATATATCTATATATACATACTTGTTTGTCTGTTAAATCAAAAACGTTCATACAATTTCAAAGGAAACTATTTTTAGAGGCTGATTTTCATCAAGAAAAGCAGATGATAAAACAATCCAATGCTCGTTTTCCAACCGGGTGACCCAAGTGTTAAAACGATTATTCTCCTGTTCTTTTGAGTCCGATGTCTCCTTCTACTGTGATTAGTGACAGCAGCTATCTTAAGCCATAAATCGATCTTGACAAGAAAGAAATGGACACCTGCAAAGAATGATTACCTACATTGAATGCTATATTTTGTTAATATGTATATGTGTATATATTTATAAATATATATATCGACAGCTCTATTCCTTAAGGATTTCCAACATTGAAAGAAGGAGACGAGTGATTCAGACCAAACGGTTTCACGGCAGGTGTTCTTCAAGCGTTTCATGGTGTTTGCCCCCCCCCCGAGGATTTGTTTGCATTTTGACCTTAATAAAAAAAATCCTGATCAACCAGCAGAATTGCAGCAGTTAAACTCAAACCAGCTTCTCAGCAGTTTATGGGACCTTAGTAAACTATGAAAGAGAGGGAAAAATGGTTAAGATTTGAAACCCTCTGAAATGTATGTGTTGCTTAACAATTGTATGTTCAAAAAGAAAAAAAAGTAACCAGGACAAGCTGAACATGTGACACAATCACTGCTTTCTTTGTGGCATAAACAGTAAAATGTTGTAGTTTAAAAAAAACAAAAAAACAACACTTGGTAAAATCTCTATTTTTGTACAAAAGTAATTTTATCCCTTGCTTATGTACTCTGTTCTTTCCCTTCTCACTGTGGGCTGTTATGTACATTGTGGAAAAGCTTATTTGACGGCAAGAGATAATTTTCAGATTGAAAATGTAAGACAGGAGTAATAGTAAGCTTTGGCACTTTGGTAACTGTGTCGCTTTTACTTTGCCATGTTTTAACCTGTCGCTGCAAGATGGGAGTATCTTCTTTCATTATATTTTGTCTATTTTTAAGAAAATGGAATTTTGTCATCTGTTCTTCGTGGGTTGTTCTCTGATGTTCTTCGTTCATGGACAGGAAAAAAAAGGTTATTAAAAAATTTTAAGTGAGCGTTTCCAGTTGATTTGTGTTAGAAGGTGTACAGAAATGAAACTGTCAACGACTCGGGGTGAAACATACAAAAACTGTTTTTATTCAGATGTGAATTACAGCTGTCAGATGCGAACATATTTTACATAGAATCCAGGTTAACTACAGGAAAAGCAGCCTGCTGGCTTCATGTGCAGAACTATCAGCTAGTCAAGCAGAGAACAAAAACACAAAGACAGCTAAAGTAATCAAACTGCGACACGTGGCGTTGTTGTATGTACAAATACTGGAACACAATAACTGCATTTGGTCACTGTTGTGAACGGTCAAGTGTTAGTAAGTACTTCTTTTTTTTTTTTTAAAGGTCATTCAGGGTCATTTTGATTTTTGTAGCAAATCTTGAAGAATTTTAAACATTCTCAATGTTTGCACTTGTGTCAAATTCTGGTTTGTTGCCCTAAAAAAAAAAAAAAAAAAAAGTTTTTTAAAATATCTTGTTAGGGCATAAAGCACTCACTTAAGATCCGAAGTCCTTAAGTATTAAGTAGTTATCCTCAGGTATACCGTCACCTCTTTACTTTAAAGTCACTGATTGTAAATGGTACTACTGAGTTACACAAAGGCAGAAAATAAAATACCACGAAGGACCAAATAACCATTATATTCATTGTACAAGACTAGAATCGTGCTTGTGAAGACTGTTATGAGGCAGTGACATCGAGGTTAATGCAGTGTTTAAAAAAAATAAAATACTGAAGCACCAGAATATTGCTGCAAAGTAAAACGAGGGAGAGGAAAAAAAAAACAATCACAAATTTCCATAATGAGACATCGAAATCTGGCACATGCTTTGATGAGGGGATAACGTCCGCTGCAGAACTGTGTGTGGATGATGTGTCTGGTTTGGTTCTTCTGGCTGAATGTCATGACATTTCATGGAGTTTAATTTCATTCTTCCAATCCAGCAGGAGCTCTCTGTTAGAAAACAAAAGTCCTCCTGTCTTACAATAAAATGTAGGAAAATTATATATATATATAAAAAAACAAAAGGAACACAAGTGGCCCAAAAGATCCAAAATGGCTTAGCAGTCGCTTTTCCATAGCTTGATGGTTTTGTCGTTTTCTAAAGCCGCAGATGCGATGATGTTCTCTGTGGGGTGGCAGGCAGTCGAAATGACAACATCTGAAAAAAGTACACGAAGAAAATTTAAAGAATGACAAATTAAAAGAACAGATTGCACCAGAACACAATATTTAAAACACAGCTGCAAATTTCTGTCTTAAAAATGAGCTGCACCTTCAAATATTTAATTAAATAAATGCAAAGTGATTCTAAAAGACAACTAACTCTGACTTTTAGTCCCCATACAAAAATGCTATTCTATCTGCGTTTTCAGTCACAGTGCATCTGCAGTACCTGTGTGGCCCTGGAGTTTCTGCACAATCTCCTTCGTCTGCAGGTTCCAGATATAAACCATGTTGTCTTCTGAGCCCGACACGATCCACTGCAAAAGAGCAGCGGCACTTAGGCTCAGAGTTATGTTTGCACACATAAGTGATTTCAAAAGGACCATTTTGTAATTTTAAAGTAACACTGAAACTCAAAGCACCAATAAAAACAAAATATAAACATTCATTTTCTCAAAGAAATGATCTTACCTTCCCGCCAGTGACAGAGAAATTTGCAAATATGCAGTACTTCTCATTTTTATGGCCCGTGTATGTCTTCAAGCACTGAAATGTTAGAAAAACAGAAGTTATTTGTATGTGTTATACAATCAAAAATGACAAAACTGTAAAATCTGCAGTTTTATTCATTACTAAACAAACATTTCACATCTTAAAGCAAAATAAAATGCCATCATTACTGAGGCTAGGACACTACTGGGAATGTGCATCTAGGATTTAAAATTTCTGAACTCTTAATACATAAACACTGGCAAATAAAAGCAGTTAGAATAAAAGAACGGAATGATAATCAAGCCTTTCAACAGCTTTCAAAGGCAATTACCTTTCCTTTGCTGTAGTCCCACAGCTTCAGCGTGCTAAAAGAAATACAAAAGGAAGTTTAAAATCGACAGTCAAATAAACAGACAGCAGCTCACTGTGATGTTGTGCTGCCTCCTGCTGGAGAAATCCAAGTACTGCTTGTGAAAAACAGTCCAGCTCCTTAAGAAGTCAATTCAGATTTAGTTATATAGCACCAAATCACAACATTACTCACCTCAAGGCGCTTTACAGTGAGACCCCAACAATCGAGCCCCCCAAAGAGAAAATCCCAACAACTAAACCCCCCCCGATGAGCAAGCGTCATGCGATAGTGTGAAGGAAAGCCACAAAACTGAGCAACGTCTATACTCACTTATCCAGTGTAGCAGCCAGGATGTATTTCCCATTGGGGGAAAACTTTACAAACGACACAGGAGGGTTGTCGTCATCTAAGAAACACAAAAAACAAGAACGCATTGATCACAAAGACACGTTTAAAAAAAAACAAAAAAAAAAAACTGAAAAAACGCAAAGCTTCAACCTGATTGCATTTTTCATGCCTCAATACAAAACTAATTAGATTTGCTGTCACTAATCAATCGTTTAATTAGCACATTCTGCAACAAATCAAATCAAACGAGAAAAATTGGAACACGTGTGTGACTGATCTTACCTATCAGTGTCTTTAAACACTGCCCTGATGCTGTGTCCCAGATTCGACTGTGAATGAAAGATAACACAATTAACTGAGAGACATTTCCGTGTAAAAAAAATAAATAAATAAAAATATCTCACACCAGATGACTAGAAAGTCATCCACATCAGCTACAATTGGATGATAAGGGATTCTTTTTAGCTCGAGCGCAGAGCAAATATGCCAGACATGGAGCATTTCCAGTTCTTATCAAAGGCAAGCTTGTTCTTTTAAAAAGCACCCATGTTCCCCGAACTGTGGCCAGAGAGTCTCAGGAGGATCCAAGTACTCACCAAAGGCCATCGTAGCTACTGGACACGATCAGAGAGCCGTCTCTGTTGAAGTGAACCTGCAAGCCGAGGCAGACCATCATGCCTTTAATACAGTGTTAATATTAAAGCCAGAGCATTTGTCTAATTAATTATAAAAAATAAACTTACAGCAGAGACTGGATCAGAATGAGCTGGCAGCGTTTTCAGACATTTCCCAGTCTTCACGTCCCATATCCTTACACTCTCATCGAACTAGAAACGGAAGAGAAAAAAATAATCATTTTTTGGAAAACCACTCAGAAACTGCTTCTAATGCTCAAAGTGAGAGCTTTCGCAAAGGTCTAACATCTGCTTTCCATTTAGGTAGGACTTGTTTCTTGCCAAGAGCTTGGTACTCACCGATCCTGACACAATAAGATTGGACTGGGGGTTGAAGTTGCAGCAGAAGACGTAGTTGCTGTGACCTTTCAGAGTTTTTAAGCACTTCCCCTGGATTAGAGAGAAAATTGGTCGAAATGTCACATTTCTCACCCACACCGAAAAACCCAGGACCATCTTCAACTAAACCACACTACAAGTGCAGCTTTAAATGTAATACAATTTTAACATCAGCAGAAACCACTGATATGAACCTAAGAGTCTACATGGATTTCATTTTCATACTTCATAAAAGTATAATGATAAGAGACACAGCAGCGATGTAGACCGAGCCTTACCAAATCACTATCTCCCCTTTTTTACAGCAGTACACCGCATTTCCAACACACTGAGATTCGATTACAAGTAGTACTCCCAAACAAAGCCTTCTCGTTTACATATTTTTCTGACTCTATTATCAGAAAATAGGCCCATATAAAATAACCCATTAATACATTTTAATCAGCAACTTCCAAGCCATTTCTAATCTGCCGCTCTGCTAAGATCCGAATTTGATAAACGCAACATCATCTGACAAAATCAACACATGACTTCAGCTAAATTTACAAAGAAATTCAGAAGCAAATCTAACTAAGTAAGCATGTCATAATGTCTCTGAACTTCTCTGAAAAGAGCATGTGATATCTTCTCCCAGTAACAGAATGAGAATGTGCAGGTAGAGTAAATAAAGGGGAGATTGCCCACAAGTTAACCAATCACAGATTGCATTGTTCTCTCAGACAGGAATAGTAAGTCCAGCCAAATGATCATGAGATGATCTTTTTCAGTATAAGGGCCTGAATAACAAGCCTCCCCATAGATTTAGTTGAACTCATGCATTCAAGCAGTCAACAAATATTCTCAACATTGATTGTGAAAAAGAAATCAGTATTTTTAGCAGTACCAGCAATACTGCATAATATCTGTGTCATAGTCAGAACAGGCTGTCAGCCTGGGGTGCAGCTCTCACAGATTCAGGCTTAAGACCAAGCTGGCGATGTGGGGAGAGAGCAGTGGATGACTCAGCCTACTGCACAGGACTGGACAAAGATCAGCTGAGTATTTTAAAGTACAATGTGTTTACAATATTCATCTTACAGTATTATACAAAAGTCTTGAGCCAGCCCTTGTTTCTTTATACTGTGCTAAGAAAATGGGAAATGGGGAGCAGTAAACTGTGCAATCATAAATAGAAATACAATACATAAAGTAAAAACAATTCTGATGAGCATGAAAGCCAATTCAGCACATCCTGCACTCTCTTAGGAAAACGTTCTTGTAATTTCTTTAAGTAGTCTTCAAGACTATTTCTGCAGGCTTCCTGGAGGACATTCTAGGCTCCTCTTTGGATGTTGGCTGCCCTTTGTTCTGTTCTGTCAAAATGATCCTGCACTGCTTCAATAATGTCCGAGCTCTGGGGAGGGCATTTTATGATGAGGCTTCAGCAAACAGTAGATCAACTGAAGGGCCAGGTGCATTTCTCAGAGTCTGTTTCAGATATTTTCATATTTAATCTGTCATAGATAGTTTTAAGGCCTGCCACTTCTTTTGCCCTTTACTTGTCCTGTTTCCTTTTTTGTAAAGGACACGCTGTACACCATGCTGAGATATGCCAAGTCTTCAGCTAATAGTTCTAGGGGAAATCACCTGGTTGGTACAAAAATATTATTTCATCCCATCAAACTTATATTTGGCATTTCTCAACAAAAGAAATAGGCACATATTAGCAGCTTTCATGGCAGGCTCTTAGTAAAAAGTAAATAAATAGAGATAAAATTTAAAATTGGTTCTTTTCCAAAGTTGTCTGTTAAATATAAGAAAAAAAGTTCATCCTTTGAGTTACGTGGCTTTACAAAAGCAAAAAACATTCTTCCTAAAATGGTCAGGAACTAGGCCTGGACTGAAAATGAGTGAGAAAGCATCCTATGAAGGTCATTCAAAGAAAATTTTGAATGACCTTCAGAAAGCCTAAAAACACAAGACCTTTTTAAAAAGTACATGAACATCTCACTCCAAATATGGGATGGCTCAAGAGTTTTGCATAGGACTGTATATTTTTCCTTACTAATGTTTTTTAGATGTTCCAACTCTTTTGTGCTGTGCACGTTTCATTTATGTAAAAAAGTGACAATCAATTACCTACATGAGCTAACCTAATAGTTGTAGTTAGTGCCTCTACACTTTTGTTGCCACGCTGATACCTGCCAATCACTCCTCCAAGATCATACTCATAATTGTGCCACAGCTAATCATGGTTTTTCTTATTTATCTTTATGATTCTTCTAGAAAGAAGATCCCATGCCAGATAACATCACTAGACTCCCTACTGCTGGATAGCTAAAATAAAAATAACCAAAACTGTTGGTCAAATATTCTATGATGGTAATATACCTGTGCAGCTTGCTAAAATGTATGCGCAGCAAACAGAGTTTAGTATTACATCACACATTTCAGCAGAATCATTTAAATAATCTCCCATCTTACCGAGCTGACGTCCCAAATCTTCAGGGTTTTGTCGTCTGATGCAGATACCAGGAGGTTGGAGTCAGAGGACCAGGCCACATCAGATATACCCTGCAGATTCATGGGAACTGATCAGGACTTGAAGCTCTGAGAACAGCTAGCATGGGGCCAATGTAAGAACTAATGGAACCGTGGCTTGGCTCTTAGTAACAACTCCAAACATCTGATCCCAATTGACTAAACATCAAGGATGCTACAGTTGCTCTACATTAGTCCAGCCAATAAAAAACAAAACCATTAACACAGCAGGAGTATAGCTAAGAATTAGTCAAACTCACAAGTTTGTGTCCAGATATGGTTTTCTCAAACTTGCCGTCATACGCGCCCCAGATTTTGATCAGTTTATCAGCAGCTGTAAAGACAGAATGAATACGCACTCAGCATAGGTTAAAAAAAACAACACATCATCAATCTTAAAACTCAACAAGAAGCTGCAATAATTTATTGATAATTATTAAGTCGTGAAAAAAAAAAAAAAAAAAGGTAGTTCCAGCAGTGATTTTTTACTCACATGAGCTGGCGAGCCATTCTCCACTTGGACTGAATTTGACAGAGGACACAGCTTTGGTGTGGCCCGCTAATGTGAACTTCAGGCTGTAATTTGGCTTTGCAGGTGCCGACTGTGAGTGAAAAGGAAATACAACATTTAACAACTCTTGGCTGAGATTTGACAAATATACTAACATTCATCTAAGTCTATATTAAACAAAATCCATTCTCTTATAAATCCTAACTATGGCTATTTCCTGGCCCTAAAGGCTACAGCTGGAACAGAATAGCGATAGTCCCAAAAATTCAAACCTTGCTTTGGCTGGCAGATGCTGACGGCGCTACTGGAGGTTTTGTGTCAGTTTCTGGTTTCTTGTCTTCAGTTGCCATGGTGAAGAAATTAGCATCTACTGTGTACTATCCTAAAGCAGAGGAAAAAATAAATACCATAAAAGATTCTTTATGCTTCTGGTGCTGATCAGTATACCAGTTATAAATACCAATGAACAGATATAACAACGAGCCTCAGTAACTTTTCAAGAGGTTTGCATGAACAATATCACTGACAGCCTGGATAGTATGATTACATTTTTCAAACCGTCTCTTTCACGCTCAGACACTTGGTGACTGACAAACAACTGGTTTAAAATAAGTTTGACAAATTAAACTTGCCTTTCAAAACAAAAACTCAAAAATACTAAAGCCGCTTTTTGAAGTGATAACAACATGATTGTATTTATAAACTTCACTACTGCATCATTAACTTGATTAACTACTACTGTGTAAATGCCTGTGAATGTTTATGCCTAAAATAAAATAAGACATACTATCCAATTCCTTTGCTATTAAAATGACCATTCAACATATGTTTCTAGCTGTTTTTTCATTGAACTTTTTTCAAACCAACTGTTTTATGCACCCAATAAATCTTACATGTTTGAAAAAACTATTTAGTTTCTGATAGGTTTTCAAGCAGCAGATACACTGGCACACTCGGAATTTCTTCAGAGATTTTCTAGTTTGTGTTTATTTATTTACATGATGACTATGCAATTTTTTTCTAGTCTCTAAAATCCTGATATTAAAGTTAGTCAATGTAGACTATATATATATATATATATATATATTAATGATCATAACTCCCTGCACTGACTGCAACATTCCCTCACAGTCAAGTTAAAACGAATTTTAGACTGAATACAGTCGATATTTAGTCTGATAGTGGTATTAAAATGCAATGAAAGGGCAAACCTCTTTCTCCATCTCACATGACAACAATGGTATATATTGCATAATGACAAAAATGCACAAAGTATATACGAAACCACCTTGCCGTTTAGCTCACGATGTTTCCTTTTAGTTTTATGCTCCTCATGTGAGCTGCAGTTTTTGCTAAACGCCGCATTTACCCCAGTTGGTACAGGCTACAGCTATTTTCTCTTGTTCGTGTTGCTGCTTTCTCATTTAGCTCCAACTTTAGCCATTTAAGCTAGCTTTAGCTAGCTAGCATTGCATTACTTCGCTGTGGCTACTTAAAACCACCAAACAGAAACGCAAATGCATTCAGCTAAGACTAGATGGCATCTGTTTGCAATATATGAACATGAATTCGCGTTTAAATAGAACAAACGTGCGAGAAAGGAGAATATCAAACAAAGGGCGATACGGACTCCCTTGGTTGGAAAATTCAACTCTTGACTAAGATCGTATTTGAACGACAGCTAGCCACGCTGTTATATCACTATTCAGATGTTTAACCCTCAACGATAACGCCACTTTAAAACTGGTGGTTTTATATAGACGCTAAAGGTTATTTGATGATACAGCCGCCGCTACTCGAAATGCACTGGTGCTGTTGACAAACTGGCTGAGGTACCATTGAGGGGCCCTCCATTCACACAATGAGGATTCAGTCATAAAGACGGTACTCACAGATTAATGGAGCTTCACGGTCAGATTGTTACTCCTCGTAAACACTGTAAAGGATAAAAAAAAAAACACCATGTATGTGTATTCAGACGATCATGGAGAACGTATACAGCAAGTGACTTGCTCTTGGATGATTGCCTGTAGGGAAAGAGAAGCGGGGAATGTGGTGTGCTGTGGCTTTGCGCATGCGTGTTACGCTCTTCTTCTTCTTTGGTTTTCACGGCGGGACGCAAACCAACGTGTTTACGCGCATACTGCCACAATCCATTAAACAGAGAGTTTTGCATGTCATTCATTATTATATCTTCCATTTTTATAAAACATTTTAAAAACAACTGTTGATAAAGACGTTTAGAGAAGGTCAGGATGAGTTCCATTGTTTCTAGAGAATATATGGTAAATGGCCTGTATTTATATAGCGCATATGGGGCATATGATTGGGTACAAGAGATGAAATGCGGCAAAGAAATATCTTAAGGCAAGGCAAGGCAAGGCAAGGCAAGTTCATTTGTATAGCACAATTCAACAACAAGGTGATTCAAAGTGCTTTACAGAGACATTAGAAACAAAAACAAATAAAAAGCATGATTTAAAATTGATTAAAACAAGCAAACAAACAAACAAATTAATAAACAAAAAAAACAGACAAACAAACAAAACAGTATATAAAATCAAAACAGATAAAATCAGTAGTTAAATGTAAGTTTTGAAATTTAAGCTTAAAAGTGTGGATTTGGTGCTTTATTCAAATGCAGCTGAGAACAGGTGAGTCTTCAACCTGAATTTATTAAATAAACTGAGTGTTTCAGCTGATCTGAGGCTTTCTGGGAGTTTGTTCCAGATATAAGGAGCATAAAAGCTGAATGCAGCTTCTCCATGTCTGGTTCTGACTCTGGGAACTGATAAAAGACCGGATCCAGATGACCTGAGGGATCTGGAAGGTTCATACTGGGTCAGGAGGTCGCTGATGTATTTTGGTCCTAAACCATTCAGAGCTTTATAGACCAGCATCAGAACTTTATCTTTATCTTAAGGTGGTGCAGAACATCTAGGACAGGGGTGTCAAACTCAAATACACAGTGGGCCAAAATTCAAAACTAGAACAAGGTCGCGGGCTAACATTAATATTTATTGAAAAATATCTTCCTCCAGATTTAAGAATGAATCTCTTCTTATGGACTCAAACAAGTTTTGCTGAAAAACTGAATGTGGAACAAGCAAAGCTTAATACTAAACAATGTATATATTAGCTGTATAATACCAGTAGGCCAGCTCTAATAGTAATTTGGTATGGCTTCGCGGGCCAAATGTAATTAGGCTGCGGGCCAGAGTTTGACACCTATGATCTAGGAGGACAACAAGACAGTGGTGTGGTGTGCAATAGGAGTGACAGATGGGTTTGAAGGAGGGTTGGGATTATATCAGGGATTGGCTCCAAACCACTTCTTATTTGCAGTGGTAATGGACAGGTTGACTGATAAGGTCAGTGGACTATGATGTAGGGAGCAGGTGGAAAAGAGTCCGGAAAGGTGTAGGTATGAGCATTTAAGTCCGTTTGAAGCAAGACATATTAAATATGTGTGAATGAGAAGGAAACACATGTAACATTGAAAAGCCAAAGAATAAAGGTAGTGAATGTGGATGAGTTTAAATGGGAGTTTAAATCAGTGCACAAGAGAGGTGAAGAGGAGTGTGCAGGCAATGGTGGAGATGAACATGAGAAGGATAGCAGCACAAGTCAAAGGGAAGGTTTAGAAGATCATAAAGAGACCTGCTATGATGTATGGTTTGTAGATGGTGGCACTCATAGGAAGACAGGAGGTTGAGCTGGATATGGCAGATGTGAAGATGCTGAGATTTTCATTCTGAATTACCAGAATGAACAAGATTAGAAATGAGTACCTGAGAGCAAGGTTGATCAGTTTGAAGACAGCTGAACAGTGTGTAGAGAAGGGGTAGTGGATATACTGGACAAAGGATGTTGGAGATGGAGTTGTCAAGCTGGAGAAAAAGAGGAAGACCTCAGAAGAGGTTCATGGATGTAGTGAAGAGGTTCATGCGGGATTGGTGTGGCAGAGGAGGAAGCTAGACGCAGGGTGAGGTGGAGACTGATGATCCACTGTGGCGACACCTAAAGAGAGCAGCCGGAAGAAGAAGAAAAATCAACGCTCTCCTCTCGGGACCGTTACACTTTCGGTCATTTTGGTTTTATTCTCGATACCCTCCGACACAGCAGGCGGCGGTATACGCTGTTAACTTTGGCTAAAAAAAAATTGGTCACCGAAGCTTTCGACGAAGGGGAGCTTGTTACTTGAAGCCATGCCCGCAGCAGGTTTGTGTGGACGTTTTCAGCTGGTCTAAGTGCAGCCAGGAGTTACCGTATCGCGACTTTTTTCCCCTCTGTTTGGCCTTCGGTGCGGCGCGAACGGTCTTAAATAGAAACTAGCATTTTAAAGTGCCTTCATAAGAAGAAAAAACGAGTTGGTAAACACTCGTGACTCTCCCGTCATCCTCTGCGAAACAAGTTATGTGGTACATGTATGTGTTGCCGTTATCTGAAGGTAATTGCGAGCGTTCAGGTAACAGCGACTGGCTTCCCTATGAAAACTTTGTAAGTGGTAAGTTAACCGCGGCAGAGCGAGGCCCAATTGTAATACACAAACCCCAGTAGGCACTGCACAAGATACTGTGGTGTTTTTTTTTTATTGCCCATTTGCAGTGACGACTTAAATCTGTCTCTCAATGCGCCCATATAGGTTTACCTTAACCTGCTAGCCAAATGAAGCTAACGTGCTGAACGTGACTGGTTAGTGTTCCCAAGAGCTGACCTCCTGATTATTTAACTCTGTCGTGCTCATTTAAAACTTGACAATCCGATTCTTCCTTCTTACTCCGTTAAGTTAGCATTATATTAGTTGACTTGTATTTAATGGTATGATATTACATGAGCTAGGTTGAGATTTATACCGCGTCTGAGATCATGCAGACTCTCACTGCCTTCTCCAGTGGCGATGTTTAGTAAAATGAGCAAATGAAATAAAATTAGATTTGAAGAAACATTTGATCTGGAATAAAGGAAAATAGATTTAAATGTTAAAATAGATAAACAGTAATATCACCTCACTAAAACTTAAAGTTAAATACATGAAATGCATTTAGTCTTCCCCAGTTTGGTTTTATTTATTGAGAAAAGGATGTGTTCACAATAATGTGTTTGTCTTGAAATATAATGTGTTAACTTAGACCAACAAAATATAATAATATTTGAAGAATAAAGTTTTGGAAGCTATTTAAAAACTAAACTGAAATGAACAAAGCCTCCCTCGAAATTAATTGAAATGCATTAGAACTGCAAATAAAACTGAAATAAGAAAAAATCGAAATCACCTGCTCCTTTCTGCTGCTCCCTTTAAGGGTCGCCACAATGGGTCATCTCCCTTCATTTCACCCTATCTGTAGCACCCTCCTCTGTCACACTAACACTCTCCATGTTCTCTTTCACTACATCTAAGAATCTCTTCTCTTGTCTTTCTCTTTTCTTCATACCTAGCAGCTCCATCTTTATCATCCTTTGTAGCAACCTCAGTCTAAGATGACCCTTTCATGTACTCATTTTTAATCTTGCCCATTCTAGTCAGACCTAATAAAAATCTTTAACAGCTCCAGCTCGCCCTCCCGCCTTTTTGTTAGTGCTCCAAACCATACTTCATAGCCCATCTCGCTCCCATCCTCTAAACCTTCGCTTTCACTTTTGCTGCTGTCCTCCTGTCACAAATCACCCGTGACACTCATCTCCACTCACTTCGCCCTGTCTTCACTTGCTTCTTCACCTCTCACCTCTTGATTCCTCTTCCATCCAATGCATACCTCCATCTCTCCACCTTCTCTAAATATTAAAATTGGAATAATTGCAGGCAGATTCCTAGACAGCTAAATAAACATAGCTGATTCCAACACCATCAGTGAAACAGCCTCTTAAATTTTGTCAGTGTATTTGCCAAAAAAACATTTCTCAGTTCGCATGCCCACAAAACCTTTACACACCCTCCGTGTCTTCTGCTCATCTGAAGCCGGGTTGCAGTATTCAGACATCCTTCTCCCCAGCCACTCTTTCCAGTTCCCCATGGCTGGTCCCAAGGCATTCCCAGGTCGGATGAGATATATAATCTCTCCAGCAGGTTCTGGTTCTACCCCAGGGTCTCCTCCCAGTTAGGTATGCCCAGGAGGCATTCTAACTGGATGCCTGAAATACCTCAATTGCCTCCTTTCAGCATGCAAGGAAAGAGCCTTTATACAGTCACGTGCAGATTGTTTTACATAATAATACAGTAAAATGAATGTGATAAGCTTCAAAAGGTATGAAATATAGTCTGTTTTTGAAACTATATCAATGGTGTGAAGTAATCAGTCGCTTCCTCTTTTTATAGTGTTATATTTAATATTTGGAGAACCACATGATCATAACAGTCTATTCTTTTATGTCAGCAGGCCACATTGTGTGGTTTGACGACTCCCCAGCCTGCTTCATGCATAGTTTTCAGAGTGTGTGACAAGCTGTCAGGTGAACACTACATGACTTACAGAAGATAACAGAACCCAGAAGAATTTGTGCAGCCGTCATGTCCACAGACACCAACCAGGACCCCCCTCAGCTTGTTAATCCCCCACCTCCCGAGGTGACCAATCCCAGCAAGCAAGGCCGGAGGACCAACCAGCTGCAGTATATGCAGAACATAGTGATCAAATCCCTGTGGCGGCACCAGTTTGCCTGGCCTTTTTACCAGCCTGTCGATGCAGTTGCTCTTGGACTGCCAGTGAGTAGTTTGCACATGTTCAGCTGACAGGGTTACAGTGCATCAAGTCATTTTTATGGGTTTTTCACAAATCATGGTACAAAAATGACTTCAGCCTCAGGATTGCAGGGCTTTTCTTCAGTTAGTTGCACAAGTAAGTCATAGTTTTGCTCATAATGAAAATATTTTTTTAATTCCACAATTCCACAAAAGTGATGTTAAGTGGGCATTATATTGTATTATATGATCTATTTAGCCATTCTTGTTAAATATAAATTTACTGGTAGCTGCCAGCAGTTTTATACATACATATATATATATATATATATATATATATATATATATACATACATATATACATACATATATACATATTTATTTTAGTTTTCAGATACGCTAACTTGCTTTGTGTTCCTGGGTCTGTCTGTTCTTCTCTTCTGAAACTACTAGATCTTCTTTTTGTTTTTTTTTAATTCTCTCACTGTTAATATAATGTTGTCTAAGATATTTTTTTGTTTTTCCTCCCTTTTATTTTGTTCCTAATTCTCACGCACAACCTACATACCACAGTGAGTATAGAGATAATGGAATGCAGTGTCACTCTGTCTTGCATCTTATCCTAGTTTTAGCCATACTTCAGTAAGAAATGACTCGAAAACCTGCCGACATATCCTTGATCCTAAATTTTAATACATCAGCAAGAATGTGTATGAAGTGTAACTAATTTATTTACCCAATTTAGTGCTGAATCTAAAAATGCAAACAGTTAAAAAAAAATCATAAATTGATGTTAATTCCAGCCCAATTATCTGACTCACTTCAGACAGTGCAAAAAAGCTAATCTTGGTGATTTTAAGTTGGTCGCGAATTAGCCACCTCCATTTTTGCCTTAAGTTCCAAAGACTATTAAGTAGTCTGAATGATGCCGCTTGACTCTGTCTTAATAAAGTAATTAACATTTAGTTAATATCAAGTTTTATAGAAAAAGATTAATTAAATTAAGATCCAACATGAATAAACTGGAAATTGTACAGTGTCATTGTTCCCCATTAATCAAACTTTGGCAGAGCCTCAGTGTGGGGCAGCGCAAAATGTAATGCTATATTCATCTGACATCAACTCTTTCTCTTAACCAGGACTATCATAAAATAATAACATTGCCCATGGACATGGGAACCATTAAGAAACGACTAGAGAACAACTATTATTGGAGTGCGAGTGAATGCCTGGAAGACTTCAACACCATGTTTACCAACTGCTACATATACAATAAGGTGAGGAGCTTTGTGATTGCAAATTCCTTCCATTGTTCCCTTACAGATACTAAGCGTGTCCTCACACTGGGCAATATATGCCATGCCGGAGAATGTTTGAGCAAGAGTCGAGTTTTGTATACTGGGCCTGGATGCAGTTAATTTGGCTTTCGGCGTTGATCGCCAACATTTTCTCAGAACGGCATTCACTGTGAAAATTCCTTATTAAACTAATTACCAATTCTCTAAGGCATGCAAGAGGACAATGTGTCACCATGTCCAAAATTGGTGTAGTTGAGCTACAAAATGCAAAAAACCATTCCCTCTGTCCTCTTCAGCCTACAGACGATATTGTCCTGATGGCGCTCGCCTTGGAAAAGATTTACTTGCAAAAAGTTGCCCAGATGCCTCAGAATGAAGTGGAGATTGTTCCTCATGCTGCCAAAGGGAAGGGCAAAAAAAGTAGCACTCCAGGTAACTCACTTAAAAGAACTTGTAACACTGACTACTTATTAGTAGTAAACTAGTACTTTGATGTTCGGTCGCAAGAATTCAGCAGACTGCATAGGCTAGCACATGGAGTGTGTCGCTGATGAGATGCTGAACACCTTGTATGTAAAGCAATAACCAAATATGAGATGAGAGGGTGCAGGCGTTCATGGAGAGTGATGGGTTTTACCGTTACTCTCCAAAATCCTGGCAATCCAGACTTTCAGTTTCACAGCTATGTGTGCTTCTTATCCACTTATTAAAAGTTTAAAGTTTTAATAAGGTTATAGATTAGTTTTAGCAGCATTTTCGCTTTAATTAATTTACATCTTTAAAAACTCTAGGCTAATGAAGGAAATAGGGCAGATAAGAGAGAGAAAAAGGTTTGTTTAAATGAACTAATTGTAACAATTAATTTAATTATTTTTAGAAAGCAGGAAGAGGCGTGAGAGCTCAAGCCGTGCCAAGAGCGACTTTGAAGAGGAGTCATTACAACAAAACACTGAACCCTGTGGCCTTAGTGAACAGCTGAAGTACTGCAAGCATATCCTGAAGGAAATGCTGTCCAAGAAACATTCTGCCTACGCCTGGCCTTTTTACAAGCCTGTAGACGCAGAAGCTCTGCAGCTACACGATTATCATGACATCATCAAGTACCCCATGGATCTCAGCACGGTTAAAGTATGTTTGCTTATATGCCTTTATACATGCATTTGCTTTGTGCCTTGATACACATGCTTTATTTGGTTACCTTTTTTATTTTCAGAAAAAGGTGGATGCAGGAGAGTACCAGGATGCACAAGCGTTTGCTGCAGATGTTAGGTTAATTTTTTCTAACTGCTACAAATACAATCCTGCACATCATGATGTTGTTGTTAAGGCCAGAAAACTTCAGGTGGGTTTGGAATTTATAGAATATTATTATTAAAAATGGGTGGGAGGGGGAAAGTTTTGGTTGCTCTGCTTTCTATTTCACTCTGTTTGCTTCAGGGAGTTTTCGAGCAAAGTTTTGCAAAGATGCCAGACGAACACGTGGAAGTGACCTCACAAGCAGGTGGCAGTTTGGAGAAACCAGAGTCTGCAGAGGAGCGTGCCACCCGACTTGCTGAGTTGCAAGAACAGGTGGGTGCAGATCAGGTGGATTGCTGCACAGATGTTTGCCTCATGTATTATTACTAGGTGCTATGAAAAAGTTGTGCAACGCACAGCAAAACAAAGCTCACATCTGATTTAAGTTTGTCCACTGTGCACAAGGAAGTAGTCTCCTTGGATAGCTCAGCACCATTTCCAGAGCTGCTTCTACTTTTAGATTTTCCTTTGTGATCTAGTGCACATCATTGTGCAATCTCTTTCACCCCACCACGACTATAACCCTTACATTGCATTTTATTTTGAGGAATTAAATGCTTTAGAGAGCAAAATGGCAAGCTGGGTTGGCAATACACTTGCCTTTTTGATCCACAGTTCAAGTCATTTGTGCCAAATATACCACCTTCACGGCTCGCTCTCATTCTGAAAACTGCGGTCTGGTTTCTGAGCCAAAAGTTCCTGTGTGTTCAACTTTCCAAGGTCTGCTGGAAGGCTACTTCCAGGGAGCATGGGTGTTAACTGTGTATTGAACCTTCCTACTGATTCATCATTCTCAGGAATACAAGACTTCTAATTTTTGTGGCACTTTTCTTCCCAGCTTAAAGCCGTTCATGGACAGCTTGCTGCTCTGTCTGAATCCCCTGTGAGTAAACCAAAGAAGAAAAAAGAAAAGGACAAAAAAGACAACAGTCGACAAAATATTGGAGTATTGAATTCCAGATGTACATCAAATTCCTGTGCTAGGTATGATGTTTTGTTTAGCTCATGAACTTTTTTTTATTTTGTGGTATTACTTTTTAACAGAGATTTTCACTGCTTTGTCTTTTTGATAGATATTCATGGAAAGGGAGCAATGAATGGGAGTCAGAGGATGAATCTTTGCCAATGACTTACGTTGAAAAGCACCAGCTAAGCCTGGACATTAACCGGTTACCTGGCATGAAACTGGGCCACGTGGTGCACATCATTCAGAGCCGGGAGCCCTCGGTGTGCAACACCAACCCAGATGAAATCGAGATTGACTTTGAGACGCTAAAGCCATCCACTCTGCGCGCTCTGGAGCAATATGTCAAGTCATGTCTCTGTAAGAAGTTTAAGAAATTTCAAAGTAAGTACCAAGCACAGGCTCACTTGAATTCATTTGACATTAAGGCACAAGTCACCCATAGATTTTCCCTGCTATCACTATCTGTAGCATTTAATCAATGATGTTGCCTCTTTTACTCCCCTTCATCCAGAGAAAAGCCGTCAAACTCCATCTCATCGCACCAGCAGCAGCAGCAGTTCTTCAGATTCTGCCAACACCAGCTTCACTGACTCTAGCACAGAAGACAGTGACTCATGATTACTGTATTGATTTTATTTATTTTTGCTATTATGACCAAAAGACATTTCGTCAAATATATTAAACCTCTCTATTTTGTTACCTGTTCGTTATGTTTAAAATAAAAAATTCCTGTTGAAAATGTTCGTACTGTATTTTGAATAACGATCTCTCTGGTGTTTATCAGACTCTAAATCTGCAACAGAGCCGGATGGCATTCTGCTTGGGTAAGAGTAGACTTCATTACATCAGTTTCAGATGATAACGTCTTTGATTGACCATTATCCCATTTTTTTACATTTATTTTTTTCTTTGCTGATTTGGAAATACTTCAATTTATATTACTAATATTAAGTGGTGTAACTAAATTGTTTCTTAACCATTTATTGACCAAGATTTATACATGGCGTGGTGGACTTATTTTGGTTGTCAAATGAAACACAGTAACCATTTGAATTTTCTTAAAAGCCCCCAAAATGGTTGAGAAGTACAGTAATGTGAGTGCACATGGTAACATCTAGGCAGATATCCCCATAAAGCTCTTCTACTCTTCTTTATGAAATCACTGGAATTTTTTTCTTTTCAGCACAAACGGTAATGGAGTTATGATCATTTAAAAGTGCCTTTAAAAATAGGCCCACCAGCGGGCCCATGGTAAATAAAGGGTTAATTTAGCACTAAATCATTTAGGTGTACCATGCAAGAATAATGCATGTTACATAAGACTGATGAATTATCAGGTCTCAACAGTTTTCTTATTTTTATTCTGTATGAAGATGAAATTGAGCAGCAGAGGCCAGGAACATTATGAAACACTGCAGTTTGCTTTGAGGAACAGTCCAAACAGTGGGAATGTAATTTCCCATGAACAAATCACACCATAAAAATTGCTTTCCAGAAACCTTAATAACAAATTTGAGATTTTCGTGATGGCAAAAAGATGTAATGGAGAGTTGATTGCGTGGAATATGAACAGTGCTTGTTGTTGCATACTGTTTTGTTTTCAAATTCCATTCCTGTAGTAACTATTTTGTTTTTTTTATATATTTCTTTGTTCTATATAAACTAAAAATCAGAATACCTGAAAATAACACCTGTCTGCTTCCTAATATTGTCTTTATTTTAATATTAGACAAAGTTCACCAGAGTAAAACTAAAATTCAGTTTTTAAATTGTGAATGTGTTTATTAAGGAAAAAAAAACTATCCAAACCTACCTGGAAAAAGTATTTGCACCCAACATCAAGTTGTGCCACCCTTGGCAGCAAGAACTGCTGTTAAGCATTTCTGCTAACTGGCGATGAGTGTCTAACACCACTGTGGAGGAATTTTAGTTCAGTCACGTTGGAGTTTTTGCAAGCATAAATGACCTGTTTAATGTAATACCAAAGCAACGCAGTCAAATTTAAGTCCAAAGTTGGACTAAGCCACTTGAAAATCTTTTTTTTTTTTTTTTTATTGAGCCAGTCAGAGGTGGATTGTTCTATTGTGTAACCCAGGTGCACTGAAGGGAACAAACAGAAGGCTGGACGTTCTCCCTCTGGATTTGGTGGTAGAAACATAAATTCTGCTCTCTATAAATTACAGCAAATTGTCCAGATCCTGAAGCAGCAAAGAAGCTGCAGACTATCACACTACCTCTACCATGTTTGATTTTGTGTTTGTAGTTCTTTTTATAAAATGCTGTTAGTTTCACACCAGATTAACAAATAGTTGCACTTTGGTGTTGTCTATCCACAGAATAATTTCCCCAAAGTCTTGGTGATTGAAATGTGTTTTGGCAAACGTAAAGCGAGCCTTTGTGTTCTTTTTGTTCAGCAGTGGTTTTCATCTTGGAAATCTCTCCCATTAATGCCATTTTTGCCCAGTCTCTTTCTTACTGAATCATGAACGCTGACTTTAATTGAAGCAAGTGAGGTCTGCAGTTCTGTGATACTCTTTAGGCCTCCTGTCTGACTCAGGAGGTAGCGCAGGTTACCTACTAACTAAAAAGTTGGTGGGACTATATAAGAACCAGTCTATTTACCATTTCTGGAAAGGTTCACTACTGTTCCAAGTTTTCCTTATTTGTGGATAAAGGCTCTCATTGAAGTTCACTGGGGTCCCAAAACATCAGTGGCATCAGTGTTTTGCTTGAGCTTTGCATCTTGGCTTTTTTTCTGTCTCCTGGGTTCTTGAGGGGTTTTTTTTCCCACAAAAAAAAAAAAAAATCTTACAAAGCTTAAAAAAAACCCTTCAGAGTGGATGGGAAATGCTTATAACACTGTCAGGAAACAGCTAACAGCGAAAGAAAGCTGCCTAAAACATTAGCTCTACTTCCATCTGACCGTCCAGCTGCTTTGCAAAACTGGCATAAGCCCAGTGCTGCCCGCTTTGAACAGCTGGTGCTTGCACCAGATTACACTCATCAAATCTCAGTGCAACTTTCAACATACATCAGAATGACAGCATATATGGAGTTGGGAAGGTTTGTGTGAGATGTCTGTGGAAGCAAAGAAAAGCTTACTGGCAGAAAAAAAAAATGTGCAAAGTATACCTGTGGCTCAGTTATTGAACTCACCAGTAGATGGCCATCATGTGCCATCTTAATCTTTATTCTTTTTTTTTCTTGCTTTTGATTTTACAGTGTTCGTCTGTTTCCTATGCATTTTTTCATCAATCGTCAGTACAGTTTGCCATTTCATACAAGAACGTTTATCTGATTTGTAAAAATCAGAAAACCACTAAAATGATTTAAAAGAATGCAGATCCCTTTTTGTAAAAAAAAAAAAAAGTTACGTTCTTCAGATGTGTACTTGTGCTGGAGAGGTTTGTGAGGCCATTCATCATTTACCCTCTTCTTTTTTTCTCTCTCTCTGCCACACCAGCCTGCTGTCTTTGCAGTGTGCATGTTGCTGGGTGATGTGATCTTTGTGACCTGCATTCCTGTCATGCCACATGCAGCAACCCTCTGCAACCTCAGGGCATGATTGATCAATGCCACAGCTCCAGTGACAACTAGTCATTTCTGCCACTTCTGGCCATCACTCAGTGCATGAATATAGTGTTAAGAAGACCACACACGTGCATCTCTACAAACACATCGCACAGTTCGTTTGATTAATGGTTGTCTTGTTTTCTTTTTTTCTTTCCATACCCTTCTTCTTTTTATCACCTTGTAGAAAACCCAGTAGAAATTAATACAAGTGAATGATTGTGGTTTCATGTCAATGTCAGTTTGAATGAACTTTACAGATTGAGCTTCATATGCATCCACTTTTGTTTGGTAAACGATTTATGCTAATGTGACATATACCATAATTGCAAATTAGCAGATGATGTTGTTATACTGTGAGCCTCTTTTTTGTAATATATCTTCAATTTGTAACAAACTTTATGCTTCTAGTTAATCTATTCAAAACCATTACTTACCCAGCAAAATATTTTGCCGAGCATGATATTTTTGCAGTATTGCACTGCATTAAACTCACACGCCATGTATTATCTTGCACTATATCGTTGTCCTTTCTATCATGATAAGCATGATGGTGCTAAGGTTCACGTGCCTTACTCGAAGGTACTCCAGTAGCACCTGTGCAAGGAGAAGGCCTGTTCTGTTATTACACAGACATCAAGCTTGTTTGTGGCATTTTTAGATTACTGCAACTTTAGCTAGCATGTGCATCCACTTTATGATTTTTTTTTATATCCTGCATGTGCTTTTCTTAAATGTTATGTTGTGAAATGCATGGGGAACACCACACAAAAAAGAAAAAGCCATAACTGGATGTTCCATTAGGTTTCACTGAAATGTGCTGACCTTTATTTATCTGTCTGGATGGGATTTTAGATATGTTCTTTTCTTCTATCTCTGTAAAAGATCACATATTGCCATAAGTGAACTTTAAGAAGTAAAACTGAAAAAATCCTCCAAAATTAAGTCATTTTTTCTTCTTCTCAGAATCAATCCCAGGACTCCATTTGTCTCGCTTTTTTTCTCTCTCTCAGGAATTTGAGAGAGCATAGCAACACTATCCTCCACATAAAAAATGCCCTGCTTAAAGATTTATAGGCCATATTTTAGGCTGATGGAACTGTTCAAACAGTCCTTAAAGGTTAAGTGATCTCATGGCTCAGAACCCAAAGGCCAAACTCAAAGACCATTTGTGCATCACAGAATTAATTTTACAAAGGATATTTTCAGCGTCCAGTTTTGTTGCTCATATTTTTATATGGACTGTGTTGCATACAAGATTACAAAGCTTTGTCTGGGCCAAGTAAGATGGGGGGCAAACTACTAAATGCAGATCTGGTATAATGGTATCGTTTGAAGCAAAGTGTTTCACATTAACACTCAGTCTTATATTTTTTTCTGCTGATGCTTCTTGCAGATAGGAAGTACATCAAAGAAAGTGCTTTTAAGATCAGAAAACCACAAAGTATGAAATCTCCAAATGTCCACTGAGTACATATATTTGCTCTTTAGAAAGGATAGCGGGTTTTAAAGAGGGCAGCAGAACCTCATCTTTACAGAGCCTTTTCTCGCTCCAAAAAGGCACAGTACTACTGAGGCTTATCCTCCACATAGTCCATCTTGCCTGCCTTTCCATATCAGTGCAAAGTCTGCAACCAGAAGGAGATGTTTCTCTATGTAGTTGTGAAAGATGTTCAATTAATTCACTATTAATCAAACACTGATGTCTCAAGCAGGATAGCTGTTCCCATGGGGATGGCAAAACTTGTGATGCATTATTTTATTAGAAATGCGGTCTGCACATACACTGTATATAGAAGATGTAGAAGAATGTGTGCCTTGAGCTCATATATCCTGTTGCAAAAGAGCCGTTCCACTCATTTGATCTAGCAAAAAGATATTTGATCTATACATGATGTCTTCCTGAAGTTCACAGTTGTGGTCAGAAGCTTACTTACACTCATCATGGGCATGAATGTCATTGTAATTTGGGATTTTTAACGGATTCTTAACTGTTCTTTATCCAGGGCGGAATAGCTGTACAGCACTACATCTTTAATTACTTAAAAAAAAAAAAAAAAAAACAGGAACTGGGTAAACAGTTTGTATTACCACTTTGCCAAAATCTGGAAGAAGTCCCAAACTGTAACACTCAGATGAGAGGAAATTGGTTAGGATCTTCAGTAACAAATCAGGGATCGTAAAAGTGCGATGTGATGAACTGGAAACTACTGGAACACCAGCAACAGTGTCCAGAGTCAAGCAAGTTCTACAGTGCCATAGACTAAGAAGATGGTGACCAAGAAAGAAGCCCTTATTCTTAAATCAACACCTTAAAGCTTGATTGAAATTTGCAGCTGCCCACATAGACCAACTAAATGCCTTCTGGATAACATTTTTATGATCAGACAAGACAAAGATTGAGCTATTTGGCCACAGTGTCAAGAGGTGAAGCTTTCAAATCTAAGAACAATGTAACAGCTGTCAAGCATGGTGGTGATAGCGTCCTCCTTTGGTGCTGTTTTAATGCCATTGGTAATGGTACAATACAGCAAGTGAATGGAATAATGAAAGAGGAATACACTCTTCAACTTTAATTAAAGCAACAATAAGACAACGATTCCAAACACACATCAGAACTGGTTTTGTAATGGATGAAGCAGGATAACACTAAACTTCTGGCATGTCCTTCCTAAAGGCCTGACCTCAACCCCCTGAAAATTTAAATTAACTTTACCAATTCAGCCAAGATGAGTGGTCAAATGTCCAGCCACAGTTATGCCACAAACTTGTTCATGGTAACCAAAACCATCTGGCTGAGGTGCAGCTTGCTGAGCCTGTATGTATACTTTTGAAGTCCAACATACATTTAAACTTATACACTCAGTTTTTTTTCATAAAAGATATATGCTGTGCAACTATTCTGAGAAAAATAACAGTTCAAAGAAATTAGTAAAAGCAAAAATTACCATGACATTCATGCTTATGATGAGTATATCAAAACCTTTGACGACAGTTATATATTTTCATGTCATGGAACATCTTGCAAAACAAATATATACAAACATTTTGTTATTCAAAGATTGTAATGAAATACAAGGCAGTTTAGTGCGGGCAACAATGGCTCATTTTCAGGACTTTGGTAAAGTTTGCAGTAATGATCTATGGTTGCTGTTTCAGAGCAGCTGTGGTGTTCATGGTCAACGTAACGGGGTAACAGTTATAAATTACCAATTTTAAACTGGTGATTTACTCACTGAATTCTATGGATACACTAGCTTTATACAGTGTAGGGGTTATAATTTTGTTAAATTCAGCTGTCTGAATGCACGATGAGCAGTAAATCTCAGAGCAGTACCAGCATAGCCTGTACAGAAAGAAAAGTCTACTGGATTACACAGGAGAAATTATTATAACTTATGTCTAATTAATTCTTTTCCACACACTACACTGCTACACCCGATCGTAGGGTCCTCCACATGCTAAACCTCACTTCAAGGTTCAGTTAGGTTTGCACATTTTTATTCTCTCACTACATTTCAGAGCCTCTACTTTTTCACTTTTACTTAAGAGTAAAGAAGTTGAATCAGTACTGCCAGATTATTTTTCTCACAAATATCTGTACTTCTACCTGTACTTAAGTGACAAATGTTTATATTTTTGCTATTCCTAGACTTCATTAACCAATAAGTGATGGCTCTGTGGATATGTCCATGTTTTTTGATACAGTCTATGGAGCTGCAGCTACCATGGGAATGTTTGATATCCCCATTAATCTGTGAACAGTCAAAGCCCTTGTGTCACTTTATGAGGTAAACATGGCTGCAGATGGAAGAAAGGTGAAGCTTATAAAGTCCTTACTCTTCAGTGACAGGGAGCTAGATGACAAGAAGTGTGTGAGATGGTGGGTTTCTGTGAAAAATTCTGTTTAGCTGCTCTTTGTTAGTACAAATTCTGTCCATGTCAGCCTTTACTGCTTTCAGGGCACCATGGATAGTACAGTGGGAGAATACTATGAGAATTCACTACCTTCTCCAAATTCTTAAACAAACAGGAAAAACATAATTTGTTCTGGTGGTACATTTCCAGTGCCTTAAACTGCTCACTTGCACAGAATTTGCTATATTAAAAAAAAAAAAAAAAAAGTCATCTCAAGCCTTCTGAAAACCAAAGCCATCCCCGGTTTCTATATGGGTGATTTAAGATCGTATGGGCCAGCAGCTGTGCAATCTTTAAAATCTTTCAATTTCAAAAGAAGCACCGGAAATCAGGTTTTGCTCTACTTCTCTCATATATGCCCAGAGACAAACTGGCTAAATGTGCTATGTCCCTGTGGGAATGTGGAGGTGGGAAGATGCACTGATGACTGAGCTGATAAAGTAATGAGACATGACAAAGGGGGTTTAACAAGAAACAGGTGGCATATTGAGGTTGGAGACAAATAAGAGATTAATTGACCAACTGTGATTATTTTATTAACAGAAGATGACATTGGGGAACATTCCGGTAGAGTGGGAGGATATGGAAATGAGAAAGGGAGCTGCCCAATTAAAGAAAGGAGCAAAATCAAACCCAAAATATATATCAAATGACAAATCATAGCCAAAACATTGTTGTTGTTTTTTTTTATTTCTGTGAAACAATAAAATATATTGACATGATAGTACATGACTGAATTGCTAACTTAAACATGCATGACCATATTTTGCATTTGCTTTGACTCCATCAGTTCTTGAGAGGGGAACATCTGTCTCTTTGCCAGGTTAAATGTTTACTATGCACACAAACTGCTGTCTTTCTTTCCTGTTGGTGAGAAAAACTGCCCACTGTGTCTGGAAACAGAACCGATGAGATTGGTTAGTAGCAAGCATGTCGTCTCATTTTATGGAGGTGAGGCCATCAGTCTTTGTAAAACTGAGGAAAGCCATATCCACCAGCAAATCAGTTTTTGTCTGTCGACTGTGGAAAGTTATGGAACGTTAGCCAACATGCATGCTACCAGGATCCTGAAACTGGAGTACTCAAAATTTAATTTGCTGTCTTTGTTTACATCTGTGCTGGATTTTAAATACAATGTTCAGAATCTGGTCGTTTCGAAGTACTGTGAACTCCTTTTAAAACACATTTTATTGCATCCCCAGAAACAACAGGTAACCCATTACTGAACAAGTTATGACAAGCCAACTGCATTTTTCAGCCTTGAGCATTTGCAATCATGGTAAATGTGGTTTGTAGTGGTAGGTGTGTGGGCTTTTATAAAGAAATTGTTCAACTTTAAACTAATCCGCCGTTTTTGTTTTGTAGAATCAGAAGTCGCCCTTTTACAAACTGCTAGATGTTGTTTGAGGATGACTGTAGACTGGCTAATGGAATAAAAAAAAAAAAATAGCAAAACTGCATTGTATGAAATTGATTCTTCTTTTGATTATAGACACACAGTCACCAAAAATCAGCATTTTTAATAAAACAAACAGACGTTTTTAATGGTTTCTCCTGACATTTACTCAGAGAAACTACTTCATAACTTCATAACATAAGAAGATCATATTAGCTAACTGACATATTATTTAAATTGAAGAATAATGTTAATATGCACACACTAACACTCTTGTGCAGCAAATTAGAGATAATTACAGTCTCTTGCTTTTTTAGGAGTATGTTTTCTTCTTCAGTTACACAGACACTGAGTTTCTGTCTTGCAAAGTGTCAAATACCACAGAATTACTGCATCAGAATATCATCAGTGTGCTATTGTGAGGTAATGTGTGATTCCCACCTCTAGTGGATACTGACAATAATCCAGCAAATACATTTTTCCCTTAATTACATTAATTTACTAAAGTACATAACCCGAGCTCATCCGCTTTTCATGATGAAGTGTTCTTAGGCAGTGAACACTAAAAAATGTCTCCAATGTGTGTCAAGCTGAATGACACTGTATGCATGCAATAAAACAGGACTTTCTGGAAGGATGACGGTGGCTTGTAGCGTAGGTGCTTTCAATGTCTGCTATAACTAGAGGAGCATTAAACCACATACAATCCATTTACCATTTAGTTAGTTATTAGTTCCCAAATCAAGGTGTGATAACAACTTAATTTTATACCAAATTTTACACAATTTAACACCAAAATTTCTCATCCGTGGGATAATAAAGGTTTATTCTATTCTATTAGCTCCCTAGAGTGAGTGCAAACTTCCTTACCAAAAGTTTACATATTATTTCCTCTTTGACCTCTAACCCCTCAGTTACTGTTTAGATTCTGTGGAGGTGTGGGGAAGCAAAAGAGCTTGCTTCTTTGTTTATCTTTATTTCACTATAAAACAACTTGTAGATTTAATTGCTACTTAAATATGTAAAGGCATTAAGTGCTTTTGGCTTGAGAAGTGGGTAAATGCTGTCTGAAAACCTCTGACCTAATTGTCTATAAAAATGGCTCCACCACAAAAGCCTGCTTTGGTACTGCTTTTGTTCATGCATCGCTATTCACAGTCTAAAAATGTAGCCAATACCACCAGCCACAGGAACTAAGCAAGAGAGTGAGAGACCCCACTACTATGGACATAAATATACATTTTTATGCCTAGTTCCCTTAAAGTGTAACCCTTTCCCAGGCAGGGTAGTCATGTCCCTTTGTTTTCTTCTTGTAAAAACAGTTTTCTGGATCACTCTTAGTCTGCCCCCTCACCCTAGACTACTCTGTCTTAGAAGACCCTCCCAAATTGCTCCTGACAATAAAGGAAACAGTTGATGTGGTTCCGGCAATTGACAAAGATGCTGAAACCATATGGGAACCGCTAGGATGTCTCCTGGGTGAGGTGTTTTGGGCATGTCCTACCAGGAGAAGGCTCCATGGCAGACCCATATCTCTCAGCTGGCTTGAGAACCCTACTATGTTCCTCCAGTATGAACTCAGGAAGGTGGCCAGAGAGAGGGAGGTGTGGGCTTCTCTGCATAAACTCGTTCTACCCTGACCCAAACCCAGATGGATGTATTATTATTGTGTACTTGTGTGGAAGGACTGCATTGAATAATCGGCCCAACAACATGAAAATAAGCTCCAAAAGGACTTTTGTGTGAGACATTTAGTGACAATACATTTTGTTTAGGTGAAAATTAAATGTACTCATTATTTTCATGTTACTTTTACTCCAACTGTAACACTTTAACTATGTTCGGAAGCATTCATGTGACAAAGTGTTTTGCAGATTACCTCTGTGGTGGCCATCTTGTTTTCCCAGTAAAGAGGAGGCTTGCCTCAATTGCAGCTCTTTTATAGGCCAGTCTGTATTGAGAAGGCGTGGTCTTTAGAGTATTTAAAGGGAGCAGGAAATGGATTGGGGGCCTTTTTGGGAAGTTGCTGTCTGTATGTGCATGATGTTGGCAAGAGACAATAAAACAATTACTTCAGTTAAGATAGAGTGAAGTCTGATGTTTCTCTCACCGCTCCTCTCTGCGTAACAAACTAATGGAATATTTGTAAGAAGTCTTTTCAGAGACACAAAGAGTTTTTTGGAAAGAGTCCACCTCTGTGTGGGCTCTGTGTTACTGTTATAAAGAATAAAAGTGTTCAGATTGTAAGACTCAAACATAAATCGCCTAGATTTGGATTAGAACAAATTAAAAGTTATAGCATTAGTCATGTTGCTTTTCATTCTTACTCTGGTGAGGGATCAGAATTAATAAAAAAAATGTAGTGTTCAGAAATGAAGGATGTCAACATCTGAACAGTGACTGAAAATTCAAACCTCTAGGTTACCAGTGATCTGCTCAAGACTCTCGACTTACAGTACAACTAGCAGGCATATTCAGAATAACACGGAAAGCTTCTGCAAACATAAGAATTGTCTGTCTGTCTGTCTGTCTGTCTGTCTGTCTATCTATCTATCCCCTTTATGCCAATGGCCCTTGCAGTGTGCGCTTCACCCATCAGAGGGCGCATCTTAACGCTTAGTTTAAAAATACTCCCTCAAACCCAAATTCTTTTAAGAGTGGAGCTGCTAAAGCAAACTACCCGACTTTTAACTTTACGTGTCTTAATCAGCACATAGGGGCAAGTTCAAACTCCTGGGCCAATACCGAGCCTGAAGCCTGGTCTCCTTTCAGATTTGAACAGCTACGATCGGCAGCTGGGATCTCTAAACATCTCTGTCCGAGAGGGAAACACGGAGAGGGAGACGTGAGAGCAAGGACGTGAGCGGAAGGGAGGCAAAAATCAGAGAAAACCTAAGCTGGACACACTGATAACGCTGTTTTTGGGCGTGCGTAAAGGCGCGAGGCGAAGTTGCATTTACAGGATACATGTAAACACAGATGTCCCCCTTTTTTGTTTCCCAGACTGGACATGTTTCCGCTGCTGGAGAGCGACGTTTAGACAGTTGTGAAAAGAGATTGAACCAAGGGTTGTAGAGAGTCTGGTCTGTTATCCCTTTCTTTTTATCTTTCGCTTTTGGGACTGAGTGGAAGTCCTTGTTTTTACGCTTAGAGTACTAAGGAAACGATAAATGCAAATGCGAAGGGTGACTCCGTGCTTTTATTCATCGTCTACAGAGACTTGAAAAGCCGCTTTCCCCACATTGCACAGCAGCCCGTGGTGTTTCGTTCACTGAAATGTGAAACACTAGTGAAGTCGATACATGACAAACTGCTGTATCCAGCTGGTTTGTTTGTCTCTGTTGTAAACATTTTACGCTCTTTGGATTATATGTGTTGAGTAGGAAACTTTTTAAGAATGAAGAGGAGAAAATTCACGTAGCTCGTCTCCGTTTTCTGCTTACATCGTCGCTGTTTGCCGAAGTGGATCCCTGTTATTATTTTAGTCATTTCCGAGCCTTCACGTTGAGGAGAAAGGGGAGCTGACATGCGCCTGGACATGGGGATATAGTGAGCGGACCTACTGCGAATAATACAAAGTTGCGAAATTGCCTGATTTGCGTACATAGTGAATAATCAAGACACCCGGAGCCGGTGGGAAATCAACCATAGTGCCTGCTCGTGCGCCGTGAAACAACGCTTTTCTGCTCGCACTGAGCCAGTTCGAGAACCAGGTTATTTTGCGAGGAGAGACTTCGGAGAAAGATATGGAGGAGTGGAGACAATGCGGACGGTGGTTGATAGACTGCAAGGTCCTGCCCCCGAACCACCGGGTTGTGTGGCCCTCGTCGGCCGTCTTCGACTTGGCACAGGCCCTGCGTGATGGGGTGTTGTTGTGCCAGATGTTGCACAATCTCTCCCCAGGATCAGTGGACCTGAAGGAGATCAATTTCAGACCCCAGATGTCACAGGTGAGTCCGCCTCGGTATACATTTTAAACGACCAAGTGGTGGCTTTGATTTACACGCCCCCCGGGCAAACTTTTATATGCACTACGCTGCTACACATCCACACCCTGGGATTCCCTGGGTAGCCACTTCCCACTGAGATGTTCCACGATTTTCCTTGATTGTTTGGAAAGCTTTTTTTGTACATTTCTCTGCCTGTATTTCCCCAGCTGATCCAGAGATTCCTTCCTGTCACAACAAGCCCATTCCTTGGCGCAGTAAAAAAATTCTATCAGTGTATCTGTGATAATACAGCAGCTAAACACATACTGTGGTGGACTCTGTGTGTTAAAACATGCAAGCTTCATTTAGTTTTTCCCAGGTGGAGAAAATAATGCAATTATGCCCACTAACACCTTATTCTGGAAGTGTCACACCTGGATCCATGTGGTGATATAGGCCTCAAGGTTGATGATGAGCTGTTCTGCTGGTGGCTCCAGGAGCACTTAAAAGCCAATTCCGTTCATTTCTTTTTTTCCCCCTAAAAAGGTTAAACATTTATCTACCCAGTATTTTATTTCTGCTCATGCAAGTATCAGCCCCCCCTCCCAATGAAATTGACATACAGTTGGCAGCTAGAGCATCTTCACATTCACTTCCAAGGGTGCTAATTGGGTGTTATCTAGACAGTCTAACTCTGTGCAGAAGTGAGCAAAGATAATAAGCTTCTTAGGGAAGAGAAAATCGAGGACACTAAACAAAGTAAAAGGAACGTTATGGAACGTTAGAGTGATGCTCTTCCATGGTTGATGATTTGGTATACACCATTTGTCTGGTGGTAGCAGTTTTAAAAGGATGCTGCACTATTTGCTTTTAAATTTTTACCTGTCTCAAGTTGAAGGGAAATGGCAAACTGGAAGAGACTCAAAGAGAAGTATCCCCGTGTGTATGTAATTAAACTCAAACGAAACCCAAGATTTCATGGCAATGAGATTAGAGGTTTGAACTGTAGCTATTGCACGCCTCTGCTTCTGTAAAGCTCCCTCTGCACTTCAGCTCATTCATGTTTCTAAAGCCAATAAGAGGAAGTGTCGGGTGCCACAGGAAGTTTACATGACCACGGTGGTGGAGTAGAAGTGCTCTGTGGCAAACATGTCTATTGACTTCACCCTGATGTCTGCACTGAAATACCACACAGCCTCCGCTGCACATGGTGAAGAAGTCTTGGCACTGGCACTGTGACATATTTAGATTATTCTTATTGTCATACCTGCGGGCTTTAATAGCTGTGTTAGGAAGCGATTCCTCACTGACAGCAAATTTGTCTGATATGCTTGGCACACCTTCTGTGACCTCGTTCTGTCATAATAATGTGTGAATGTGTGTGTGGGTCTACTGTCTGTCTGTCTGCTTTTTTTGCTCTGTCTGTGTTGGGTGCTGTTTTCTAGTAAACACTCCTTTCTTTGTCCTTGATTAATCAGGAAAAGATAATTTGGTTAGCCAGATCAACAAGGAATTCATTTGCAAGTGTGTATGTGTATGTGTGTATTTTTCAAACGGAGCAAAAATGCCACTTTTGTCTGTTTCACGCTTATCAAATGGGATCGTTTGCAACTGTTGAACAAAACAAGAATGTCATGTAAGATTCTGCGCCTTGTGGTGGACATTTTAAGCTATTTGTCTTCCAATAAACACTTAACAGAAGAAAGAATTACATATTAATCAATGAAAGTAAATGCTAGTGGCATCGCTATCCATCCCCCTCTCTTTGCCTGGTAACCAACAGCGGCCTTAACTTATCACCTCCAGAAGCTACTGGGTTCAGTGATTACAAGGGCGAGAGAGAGAGACTTGGATGGCATGCTTTGATCCGCCCACTAATCCCGAGCTCCCAGTACCACTGAGTGAATCTGCAGCGAGGGTGAAAGTGGTGTCCTCGGTGACAAATTGGGTTAAACAAAATCCTGGCAGCAGAACAGTAGTATGTGATTTATGATAAGGAAAAGGTCAAAGCTCACGTGCTTTAAAACCGAGAACACACAGTTAGTGGCTTAACCAAATGAAGAGGAGCTGAAGCAGAGCAATTATATTGTTTGCTCAGTACAAAATTTCTCTTGTATCCAGTGGATAAACTTTAGCGGTGATTGATAGGTTTGAAATTGAGTTTTGTCTGTGAATATAACTAGTTTCTAACATTTAGTTAAGACGTCCTCAACACATGGTAGTAGGTGTAGAGCCAATGCATTGTAAAGGTGGTTTATGGCGAAAGAAGAACATAAAGACACAAAGTATGTGTTTCTCCTTTTTCTATTGATCCATTACTTCTACTGCTAACAGAGCCTAATCACAATAATGCTTTTCAAGTTTGGCATTGATCCCAGTTTGTGGTCTTGGTGCTTTTGTGCATTCTGCAGACATCAAAGAGAATTCCTGGTAGAAACACGATGGTCATAATTTTTTCACAAAACACGGCATGTCGACAGTTAATGAATTTGCAATTGAAATTCCACTCAGTGTGCTTTTCTACCTTGTATGTTATGACTTGATGATGCTTTCATGGTCTTAAGATGAACATTTTGAAGTTTCCTGAACGTGTGTTTCATTTGACCCACTTGTACAGTGCTCTGCAAAAGTTGTGAGCCACCCCTCATTTCTTACATATTTTGCTAGTAAAATGGGAAACAGGTGCAGTGATGTGTTGAAACATGTGAAGTATATAAGGCAAAAACAGAGACCTGTTGCCACTAATTTTCTTTATTATTATTCCAGTAAAGAAATTGGCTTACTTCAGCCTTTTTTTTCCTCCTTCCCTTTTTAAAGATTAGTTTCTTGACACCCGTCCTTCCATTGAAAACGTTTCTGATGATGAACACTGGATCAATCAAAGGGGCAGATATATTTCTCAGGTCCTGTGTCTTTGATGGATTTTGTTTTCTTAAGGCGGTAACTTTCAGACTTTATCTGCAGCAGATACTTGATCTTTTATCCTCTTCATCTTTTGCCTACGTTCCTCAATTTTTTTAAGGCCACATTGCGCGCTAAGATGTGCCAGGTTTTCAGCGAATAGCTCTTGGGGAGTCACCTTATTGGTGCAAAAATGACATCAAACCTATTATCTTTGGTATTTTTCATAAATTCAACTAAAGAAGTGGGAACAAATGATGTGTTTTTGCAACATGTTGCTAATAGCAAAGACCAAAGACAAAATTTGAAATTGTTTTTTTTTGCTAGCTTGTAGGCACAACACTGTTTCACCCCTTGTGTTAGGTACCTCTTTATGTTTATTTTATTCATTCATTATTCAGTGGCTTAACAAACAAAAACACATTCCTATGAAAATGGTTAGGTACAAGGGCTGGACTGAAAATGAATGAAAAAGCAGCCAATGTTCAAAGATAAACTTTAAAAGACCTTCAGAAATCCTGGAGCGCTATTGCTCACGACAACTACAAAGTTAGAAGAAAGTCTGAGTCCTTGGAAGCAAAATATAAAGAAAGACGGGATGGCTCAAGAGTTTTTCACAGTAAGGCACATGGGATGCCAGCTCATGGCTGTTTGTCAGACAGTAGTCACTGGTTTCTAGATTGCGCTTCTGCAAATTCCATCTTTTGCTCTTGACAATTGTATGTCTTGGTGTATGTAAGCCCGGACCCTTTGAGCATGCTGAAATGGCAGCTTTCATCTTCAACTTACAGATCTACAAATTTTGTATAGTTCTTAATTATATATTCTGGTAATAGGCAACAGGATGAGCTTTACAACGTAAACATTATAAATAAATAAAAAAAAAACTCTCAGTACTAAAATCACTTGCTATATTATTGTATATTTTTGTGCTCACAATAAGCTGGCAAAAACTGGACAAGCCCTCTTTTCTCCCAGCTGAAAGCTAGCTGTTTTCTTAAAACAAAAATGGTGCACTTGTGCTAACTTAATCGATAACATACAGGACCAAATACACACTCGGAAACTAATTTGTCACTGTCCATTTTGATTCCTAGTGTATATGGTTAAACATCATGGCACTAACCTCATTAATATTTCTGTTATCAGATTTGCAATTATAGAGTTACATACCAAAAGAGAGCATGACCAAGGGGGATTAAACATTGTTTGATTTTGTCTTTCTTCCCCTTTGTGGACAGGAGAGGAGGTGGAGTAGTTCTTAAAAGGAAGCTGTGAAACTGACCTTCATTTATGTGGTCAAATGAATTCCTAATTGTGTTTTTCAGCATTTGTTTGCCTTTACCTCAAGGTTGTAAACGGGTGGCTAATGAGCGCTGGTGTCTGTAGATGCTTCAGAGCTCAAAGTGTACTTATTCAGAATCCAATGCCTCAGGCGGTGTCTGAAAGACGAGACTGAGCCTTTTGAGTGTTCTGCAGTTCTCTCTTCACTTCTTATTTTCTTTTGTTTTTTGGTAGTTGTGAATGCCTATGGGATGAGCAGGTGGATATATATGTGTGTGTGTGTGTGTGTGTGTGTGTGTGTGTTTGCTGTGCTTTTGTTTCCTTGTGTGACCGTGCACTTGTTTATTATGTTTGTAAGTATGTTACAGTACCTGTGTTCAGACTCAATCAGTATTGAAGCTGGGGAGCCTGCAGAGCTGCACTGAAGTTTCTCAGTACTCTGCAGGGCTCCAGATCCCACACAGAGCCTGCTGCTTCCACTCAACATAATTGAGGTTCTTCCTCTTTGTCCAGCTCCCACCAGAAATATTGGCTACTGATGGAAAGTAACCGGATCAGATCTGAATTCTTTTTTTTTTTTTTTTTAATTCTGCCATTCCTGCGAACTTGGATTACCATGATATTGGTGTTGTGCATCATTCATCTGGTTCTAAAAATCACACTATAGAAAACTGACTGAAATGTTTTTGCTGCTAGGATTAGAAATAACTATAAATAACAGACACAGCGATAACAGCTGATGTGGAAAACGTGTTAGTTGCCTAGCATTTATTTGTTTTTCTCGCCACTTGACAAATTGTATTTTCATTCACCTTGTAGGTCCTGTTTTGTCTCTACCAGCTCTTTGGAAAGTATGTGGCTAGCTTTGTGAACTTTCTTTTTCTAGATGCTGTTTGATGCTAACTAGGTAGACTCGGGGTAAACAACAAGAGGTTTGTGGTATAAAGACATCCTTTTGTTTTTTTTTAAGGGGCTCACAGACTGATGCCGGCCAATGAAATTTCACACAAATAAGAGGATTCAAAGCCACTTTTCATTGAGAAAAAACAGCTTCTATGCTGTGTTAAACAGTTGCACGCAGGACTTTACAGTTGGATGTTCAGCTTCAGACAAGATTTTTTTTTTCTTTTTTTCTTTCTTGTAACCAGGAAGTGGTGCACTTTAGATTAAGTATCTCTTTTTTAAGTGCTCTGGGGCAAAATAGGGGAAACCATGCGAAATTCACATAAAGCTATCTGTAATGAGATCCAAAATATGTAAGCTAATTTGTTGCTTATGTCTATTTTTAAGAGCCTTTCCTTAGTGCTGAGATTTGCACATGTAGCTTAATCTGTAAGACTACAATGGGTTTACCAAAAAAATGTTTGCTAAAAATATCTGCATTCTTCTGCTTTATACCTGTTTAATGAGGCAGGAAAAGTGGTAAAAGGCTATAAAAGAGGTTGTAGTACATCAGACTAGGGTGTTGTTATTTTGGTACTTCCTGTGCAATCTGTTTGTTGCTTATCTTTTTCTTCATTCATTTTTGCATCTGTCATTCTTTTTCTGTGCTCCTTTTCTGTGACATGGCAAAACCTGGACAGCTGCATTGAAATCCCTAATCAAATCCTGCTTCATTTTGTCTTCATCAGTCATGTGATTACAGTATACATTCATTGTTCACTGTAGGTCAAACTTACAACACTTATTGCCCTGTCTCAGATCTGCGTGGTTAAAAATGAGATCAACGGGAGTGTATGAACCAAACAGCATGTTAAATGTCATTGCACTTTCTACTCTGAAATCTCTGTTTATGGCCAGAGTGGGTAGGGGGGTAGTAACCACTGTAGACACCTACCCACCCACCCTTTTCTCCCTCTGGAGTAATTTAATCTCAGTGTTAGGTCTACTGTTGACCCCATGACCTCAGCGCTCGCCGGATGCAGGTAATACTGCTAATGGAACTCATTAGGGATATGTCTTGGGTTGAACAGCTGAGACTGTGCCGCTGGAAGCTAATGGGATTGACAAGGAGAGAATGGGTCTGGGCCGGTGTATTCTAACCTTTGTGTAAGGTGATCCGACTCCTGAGGTCACAAAATTCCCCTCAAAATTTTAACGTCTGTGTGGGTTGAGCGCTGACATTTGCAGGACTGACCTATAAACAGTATTTTGTTTTTTTTATGTATTTCCTGGAGGGACTGGATGTGCCTTAGTCTCGACCTGTCACAAAACTGGATACAGATTCCAGTGTACTTGTTGTTTTTGTGGAACCTAAATCTTGTTACAATATCTAGTTCTGATAGGAATGACACAGACACAGTGGTAGCTAACGTCCCAACTTAAACCAGCCCAAACTGGTGCGGCACTAACAAGCTGTAAAGCATTTTACTAACAATTGTTACTTCTCTTTGATGTACATTAACCTGACTTTTTTTTTTCTTTGACTGTAAGGTAATCTTGTGCTGCAGCTGCAGGATATAAAAACAAAACAAAGAAAATAATTACAGTCATTCTTGTTTTTAATTAAGTGAACAGATTACCTAAGGGTCACAGAATAGTATTGCTGGCTGAGTAATCATCCTTCGAGTTATCAAGAGTATCACTCCCACAAATATGTCATTAACACTGAAACATTTAAGCCAGTCGTCTACATTTGTTCAGAACAGCGTTGTCTATGGGTCATTTTTCCCCCTTGCCAGTGCCTGTAGTGTCAGAGATAATGTGAATGAAAGCTTTGATAAAGGAGTCATTGTGTGAGGAGCTTAACAAATGTGGGCATTTTATCAACCTGAAGTCAGATTAAGAATGGAATCAGTTCCAGGACGTTTTTCTTCGTTTGCAAGTGTAATTCTTCTTCATATATGTGGCGGTTGAACTCTTGTGGTCACGACCATGTTGTTTTAGTAATATTGCACCACCTGTGGTTTAACAACGGTGATATTAGAACTATAGAAATGTTGTTTAAAAGTATGACAATACTTCTGAAAGTATTATTATATATTTCAGACAATATAGCAGAGTGGACAATAATACAGCAATACATTTGTGCATGCTAGGATTATCCCTCATTCTCAGCAAAATAAGTTTTTATTGTTGAGTATTTCCCTGGGCTGCTGTTCTGTAAAGCAGGCATTCACTTGGAAACAGAAGCAACAAATTTAAAAACAAATGGAAACCATTTAAAATTTTGCTGCAGCCCAGCTGTTCCTTTTCAAGTTGGGACAATTTTTTTCTGAGCTAGCAAAGATGTATTGCCTTAAAGTTAATCCATGCGTCAGCTGTACAAACAAAAGCAACTGAATATTACTAATGGCCCTAAAGGGATTCTTACAGGGCTGACTTAAACAATGCATGACATTTAGCAAATGAATGGAGCAACTGAGGTACACGAAAATAGTTTACTTTGAAACTACAACCCTTGTTGCTTGTTTTAGGTGCCGTTTTTATGATTGAGTGAATAGAAAGGTCAGTGTTTATGGATTTACAAATAATGAAAGTATCTGACAATGGTCAGGTACAAAGATTGGATTGATATAAGTGAAAAAGCAGCCAGTGTGCAGAGACAAACTTTGAAAAACCTCCAGAAAGCCTGGAGAACAATTGATCAAGACCACTTAAAAAATGCAAGAAAGTCTGGCTTCTTGGAGGCAGAATATGAAGAAATGAGAGGTAACCCAAGACATTTGCACAGTACTGGACACAGATGGAAAAAAAACTCAATTAGTTTTGTGAGATAGATTTTTTTTTTTTATTATTTTTCTGAAACATAGCTTAAAGCTAAAAGAACAGTCATACAAAAGGAACACATAAGGTGAGCTTTTCTTCACATTCATTAATTGGATAACAACTCACTGTATGCTATAGACTCTCATAAATAAATTAATATGAGGCAGTAAAAGCATACAACTTGCAGTGCTGCATGAGAAATAATGCATAGCAGCATAGGAGAGCCATAAATAGAAAAACTGTTAAGTACTTGCATTATTCAGCAGATGAATAAATGCCATAGTAGTTGAGGTCAATATTCATTAGGTGCAAATGAATGGTCACATGTATACACATTGTAAGTCTGTGGGCCCGCTGCTTATGCGGTTGCTGCTTGGCACATCTGCAAGTACTGTGTTTAACTGAAGTCACAGCTGTAATAGAATGTGGTAATGAAGCCACTTACAGAACAACGCAAACATTTAAAAGTCACTCCAGGGAATAAACTGACATTAAAATATTTAAATCTAGAGTTAAATATGACTTAACAATAAATAAATATTATCCATCCATCTATCCATCTTTTTCTGTCACTTATCTGTGTTTGGGTCTACCTATTCCAGCTCATCTAGGGCTGGCTTTCCAAGCCATCGAAGAGGTAAACTTTCCAGCATGTCCTAGGTTTGCCTCACTGCCTCCTCCCAGCAGGACATGCCCAAAATACCTCACCCAGGAGGCGTCTAAGAGGCACCCTAGTCATGTCTTCATACCACCTGTCTCCTTTTGATGTGGAGGAGTAGCGGTTTTACTCTGAGTTCCTTCTGAATGGCCAAGCTACTCACCCTATCGCTAAGAGAGAGCCTAGCCATCGTAGCCATCATTGTATATAGTGATCTCTTTCTTCCAGTAACTACCTAGAGGTTGTGCCCTAGGTAGAAAGGGTAGGAACATAGGTTCACAGGTAAATTGACAGCTTGGGTTTTATGCTGAGCTCTCTCTTCACAACAACAGATTACACAAATTTGTTTGTTAGTCTTGCAATCCACTCTCCCCTCACTCTCTCACTTTTGAATAACGCCACCAAACTCTTAAATTCCACTGCTTGGGGCAGCACTCAGGCAGGCTGTTCCTCTCAATCACACCCTTCCAGGTCAGTCAGTCATTGCCTATGTGAATGTTAAAGCTCCCCAGTAGGGCAACAGAGTAGGGCCACCAGAGTCCCCAGGTAGAACCTCAACACCTCATTCCAGTGACTCCAAGAAGGCTGTGCACTCTGAACTGTCATTGGGTGTAAATGCACTCTGAAGTTGTTGGGAGGGGTCCTCTCATTCATTGGGAAAACCCCCAAAATACAGGCACCAAACTGAGGGGAGATTACAAATATATCCAATTCTGCCTACCGCTTTTCACCTGGGGAACTCCAAAGTGGAACACAGGCCAGTCTTTGTATAGCAAACTGGTACCAGAACTCCCAAGACACCAAACCCCTAAAGCTCATCCTGTGGTTGGTGGGGACACAGAAGAGCAGACCCTGTGACTAGTAACCCAGGATGGGACCTGGTATACCTGATCTGGCAGGGTAAATTGGTCACTTGATCTTTAGGTTATCATAGGGATCACTCTCCATCTAGCTCTTCACCAGTGGTCCAATTACCCTAGGAAGACCCTACCAGAGGCAAATTATCCTCCATAACAAAGCTCCTGGAATAACTGCAACACTTAAACCACTGCACTACAATAGGTGGGACTTTACAAAGACGAAATGCTGCACATGATCCTGTATTATTCGGTATTATGTAATCATAGTTATAAATTCAATTAAGAATTTTGTTCTATAGAGTCCAGTTTTATTCCTTCACTGATACACAGCATTACCTCTTCCCCTGAACTATAAGGGCTGAAATGGTATGCATCCAAATGCAAACTGTGAGCACTCAGCTTTTTTGAATGCGGGCAATGTGTTTGTGACAATTCAAGTGGAAAGGCTGCTGCAGAAATATCAGGGGCTGCGTATTTGATTTCAAAGTCCTAAAATCACCAGAATAGGTGTGTTATAGGGATGTGACCATGTCTTAATCTCGCCGCTCAGTTTGATTGATCACACGACTAACAAACAGGCAAATGAAGTGTTGTGGGTGGATAAGAAATGGGAGGATTTTTATATCAGTTCTAGATTAGCATCTCATGGTTGTTTAATATGCTTCAGCATAGGGCTATAAAAGGGCTATCTTTTTACATAGCCAGAGAAAATCGGTAATGCAGAGGCCTGCTTTTTACAAGTTAGAATTCAGTGCTTTATCGTATCGTGTGATATGGATTGTAATAAATCTTTTTCTTGACTGTTTGAATGTAGTTTCTTTGCCTTTTGATTAGCTCATTTGGGGTCCGCATGGAATGTATGGTAAGAATGGTTTAAACCCACCTTGTTAGCTTGCTGTATTAGTTGAAACTATACCAAATGCTTCATGATGCAAAGTAATAAACTTTCATAGCACTGCACTGCAATGCTATGCTTCACCTCCGACATTTGGTATTCTGTAGTTGCTTGAGCATGAGTCAGCCAGTCTTCTAAGTTTTTTATCATGCACAGTGAAAAACTGCTCCACCTAAACAATGTGGAACAATGATATGCCTCTTTTCCCTTTCTTTTGGGTTCCTCGGGGAATGCTTTTAGTCTGAATTGTGAGTGCAACGTTTATGTGGGGAACTCCAAGTTGACCTAATCTTTGACTGAGTGGGAGAACTCAAGTGATGTCATGTAGAGGCAGATTACCGCAATTGTTGTCAAGAGTATTTTAGTCCCAAGAGTTGAGAGCATTTTTATAACTGACAGTAAAATTACCTTAAATCCTTCTGTCTGAAAATGAATCCTATGGTGACAGGAATTATTCTGTTGGCATCCTCTCTAATTATCTTACCTAACTAACCTTTAGGGATGCATTTCACTTTGAGAAGCCAGATCCTCCCAGACAACACATTGCCAGTTTTGCCATTCCACTAGAGATGGACAAAGAGATCATGCAGCCTTATGGTCACCGTCTGATTTCCAAAGAGGCTCCATCTTCATGGTGGTTGTTGGGGGTGATTAACACGGGCATGCAGTGGAATGGCGCCTGAATCTTTTCTGAGCCAGCCATGCTCTGCTGGGCGCCATCACTCCACAGAGAAATGAGAAAGAGGAGGCCATAGTTCTGCCTCTGTAGTGGTTAGCCAGATGGCTGAATGTCTGAATTTCTCCCCTGGAGTTCTTCTGATGAAACCCGGACACTGAAGATCTTTCTTTTTAATCAAGTCTTTAGTTGTTAATCTGATGGCGTCTGTCTTACCATATGGAAAAGAATGGGAATAAAAACGTATAATATATGATATTTTACATGTCTCATTATGCTGTATGAGTTGATCACACTGCATACTGAAATATAAGATGCAACATCTCTTTCGTATTGCTTTGTCAGCTGGTGTCATTAGCCTGCTGCATGTTGAGCTGCTGTCAGAACAGAATCATTGCCAGAAATCTTATCTGAGTTACTGTGAGGTAGAACTGCTCTGTTTCATGCTGGGTTGCAGGACATGCACTGCTTTCCACTTCCTGCTTTGGGCACACATCTCATTACCACCTCACACCATCACTGGGTGGCAGCTAAACAGAGGCGAGGTGTTTAAAGTTTCACTGTCTATAGACTTTTTTTCAGGCCTTTGCCACAGAAATCGCCACAAGAAGCGCCAATATCCCATTAGTGATGCGTATTGATCATATCACATAATTAGCTCTGGAACAGGAAGGGCACAAAGGTAGGGTTACAATGTTAGACTCTGTCCCATAAAACTTATTGATCTTCTCCATGGCTGAGCCTCTTGTTAATCATGCAAACAAAGTGGAACAGTGTGTTGTGGGCTGTAGAGCGTGGAAGTGATCATTTCCTGTTGCATGGCTTCGTGACTCATAATTTCAGCTTTGCAATTATAATCTCTCAAAAACGTGGTTTTATTTTTATCTATCAGGATCAGCTGAACATACAGTATTTCTGTTAGGGCTGCGCTTGATTGGTTAGTGAATTGATTTGCTTTTTAATTAAGTGCTTAGTCCCTTATGTATCACTCTTATGTTAGTACTCATAAGCCTGAAGTATAAAATGCCCCTCCCATTTTCCTTATATAAAAATGAAAATGTATTTTTTGTATATATGTATATAAGTCGTACTCACAAAGTATTTGCAGTTTTCTTGATTAAAATAAGGAATAACCATGATATTACATATTATCTTTTTGTCCTACTAATCAACTGGTCTTTTTAGCACTAATGAACACATCGCCAATTAACTGCACTGTGTGAGCCTGGGCCTGCGGATTAAAATTTGTTATTGGATTTGGTCCAGTTTCCCACACATGAAATTAGTCAGATAGGTGATTACAAGCTTAAAGAGACAAATCTAATAATATCACGCAGGAAGAGAACGCCTCCAGTGTTATGCTCAAGGACAGGCAGTCTTGTCAGAAGGGACTAAAACAGGTTGTGCAGTTGGAGGTTGTACTGTTCAACCACTGGTCAGTGGAAAAGAGAGAGCAAAAGTAGAACATGTCTGTCTTTAGCAGACATTCATTTGTATTCTGAACATTTTAAACCAGCGTTTGGAGATGCTAAAATTCTTTAGTCTTTTTCTTTTTTTCATATTAATGTATCACAACTGGGCTGCTGCCTTGCATACAAATGAAACTGTAATTGTCACATTTAACAAAGACCAGGAAAACCTGATCCATAGTTTTTGATTAGCCTTGGAAGTTATCTTGCGGGATTTATAACATTTTCGGAAATGCAGGAAATATGAGAGAGGCTTTAGGGACAGGAACTAACACACGAGGCCCAAAGGAGACAGAATACAGTTGGACTGTAAGGTGTTGCGACATTCACATAAATTCCTCAGAGCTGTTTGTTATTACTTGTATTTATATTTAGTCCGCAGTCGCATGTTATTTTCTTTAATGCAGATAATGCATTTTGTGTCAGACTGACATTTGTGGTGCATTTGTGCAATTCAAACTTCTGCAAAATAAGACTTCTGGGGCTGTGCTTTGGTTATGGTTAGTCATTGCATAACATGATGAAATAATGTTTTATAGTTTCCAGCCTTTTTATTTAATGTCTGCTTCTTTGCTTTCTGAAAGTCGCACTTCTTTTTGCATTTATCATCACTCTTGCAAGTATAGTCATACTGTATGGTTTAGCTGATGAAAAAAGAGACTGGTTCTCCTTCTGTCTTTCAAACAAAATTGACTATATCTGTGGCTTTTGCAACACAGACATGTCATCCTATCGTCCTTTGATTGATGGTATTTCTAAAAAACAATTTCTCATAAGTGCCAGTTGCAAGAAAGGCAGGTGAGCGTCCTCAATCCCATCTAAAGAGGTGAAAGAAAACATTAAAGCTGCCACCAGTTTGGTGTTAGCATAATGAAAGCAGCAGAGTGTGAAGATGGAAGGCTAAACAATTTGGAATTAATGGCGGAAGCTGCTGGGGAAAACAAAGGGACAAAAAATGCAGAGCTAGAGAGAATCAGATTGAGAGGAACCTTTTTAGTGGCTTTCTCTTGTCAAATTGAGCATATCCATCGCACTGATGTGCATCGCTCATCTGGTCAACTTACCCTCCATTAGCAGACAAAGACTTGTCTTAACTGCACTGTGGTGGTCCCATAGTTGTCAATAGCTTTTCTTAAAAATGTCTTTGTACTAATTTGGTTTTGTACTAAGCAAAACCAAATTCTCAATGTTTGTTTGTGAAATTATCTTTCACTGTAACTTTACCTGTAGTTAGCAAGACACTGATTAGTACTGATTCCTCTCTTTCCTTTGTTAACATCTATAAATCAGAAGCCAATGAACTTAACCAGGTCGTTAGCTGAAGTCAGTTATTGTTCTGAACTGAAACTTATGTTGTTGTTTATCAGAGTCAATCGTTTGAGGCAATGAGCTTATTTGCACTTGATTATTATGGGTGCCTCCTATATGTTGTATGTTATTATGGGTTTGTCCCCCCCCCACCACACACACACACATGGCTGTGAAATTCTGTTGGCAGTGACATGGTTGATTTATCTGTCTTTATCTGTTTCCCCATTTTTCTTTTTTCTTTTTTGTCTTTCCATTTCTGAGGACATGCACCACTTCCCACTTTCTACTTAGCATAAGCACTTGGTGGCTTAGAAAGTGAGTGAGAGAGAGAGCTGAATAATTCCCTCCCTTTTCCCCCCAAGTTAGCCAGACAACAAGAAACATCTGGACAGAGAACAGAGAGTTCAGAACGCACCCATTCCCACCTTGGCTGAGTCCAACAATGCTTAGCTCAGATTGCGCACTTGGAGTCTGGACACTGTGCTGTTATCCTACCAAACCCTGTGCAAGTGTTGCATTCTTATCATAACTTCGCTGATTTCTGAGAAGAATATGTGGGTGTTTTCAGCTGTTCAGTGTTGTGCAAAATGTATAATTTTCTTTCTCTGACTGGGGCAAAAGGTGTTACTTTTCCTCTTTAAATTTCCATCATGGTATCCTCCAAATCTATTTCCAGAGGAGTCACCAGCCTTTAAGGTGTTTTTGCACTCATTTTTAAATCTCAAGCTTTTATTTTGTAAGCTTCCAGTTATCTTAAAAGAAAAATCCCCAATTTTTCTGTCCTGTAGTTCTATCATTAAAAGACCTGCACTCATGCCACAAAGAGGTTTTCTACATCACCGGTCTTATGTGAGTGTGCAGTGCAGGTGCTATAGCCAGAATTAGAGCTGTGGAATAAGGTGGACAAACTTCTGCTTTTGTAAGACTTTAATATTTGCCTGTTCATTCAGCTGTGTCTGTTTCTGTTTCTGCTCTTTCCTGCCATGTCAAGATAGTGGTTGGATGCTGGGGATACACTTCCCCAATCTCATGTAAATTATTTACCATGTCTGCTTTATTGAGAGATGTGGGCTGTATAGCGGTAAAGAGTAGCTGTTATGGTAATTGTGGCAAAGGCCAAGATTTAAAAATACATACATAAAAAATAGTATATTCTGATACTGGGTAGAATAATTGTTGTACCAGAAATCTGTTTATCGGGACGTGGCATTTTCCAGTAAGAGAAACGCTATGAGATTTCCTTACCTGCGTTATTGAGCATACATCATGCCAATAATTGTTGTAGTTCATATGGTGTCAGCTAGCGCAATAATTTTTTTTGCATTTGAAACCGGAGGAGTTGTACTTACATCTTATGCCATTAGCTTGTCCTAGGTCACGGTTTCCGTCCACACATAGCTTTGCAAAAATTGCACATTCCAGAAACATGCTTTGTCGATCCGATCAGCTGTTTGTAACACTTCCTACGTTGGAATAGACATCAGTGCGAACTATCGCGTGTCCGCCATTACCTGCCCAGAACCGGAAGTGACGTCATTTTTGCGGAAAATGTAGTTTTTTTTCCTTCAGGGCCTCATAAGCCTATACTGCTGTTTTTAAAAGTTATGTTTGACTTTATGCTTTTCTGTATTGTTTCTGGAACCTAAATTGCACTGCTGGACATAGTTTATTTTGATGCACATGCTGTTTTTTTTGCAAAAAACTATGAAGACACTCAAAATAAATTTCCTGTGGTTGGAAACTATTTTGTGCAGCTTTTTTGTATTTACAGTTTTGAGGGATAAGCCTCTTAAATTTCTCTAACTAGAAATATATGTTAAAAAAAAATAATGCATACATATTATTAAAATGTGGGCTGTAACGGTTGTATTGATGTCTAGCAACTTGAAATGCTCCCAAAAATGACACTACAGCATGTAAAAATATAAAGATAAGCTCTGGTGGACTTGGTTCTATGGTAGGTCTTAAAGGGTTAAGCTACTGGAAATGCTAATTCTTATTAATTTGTTGGTAACCTGTTGGGGTATTAAAGCTGGGTTTTAGAGAATAGTTTCCCCTTTGGCAGTTTTTTTTCAAAGAAGGTATTTGATAACTTGGTCTTAACTGATACCAAAAAGTCTACTGGAGACGACATTTTGCATTCCTGACTTTATTATAGCCTATCCTTTAACAAATATTGTCAGTATACTTTTCACTTTGTACATAATCCATCTGGGATGAACTTGACACTGTTTAATTGCGCTGATTACACAGTTATAGGCAAAGCTGTATCTAACTTAAATTCTAACTCTTGGTTATTCAAAAGGGCGTAATTCTGTTTATAAGATCCAGATAACTACAACGTAACTAAACAGCTACATGTTCTTCACCCAATCCCAAATCTAAATGTTGCTGTTTTACTGTTACGAAAGAATAATGAGCAACAAAAAGTTAGTGAGTATCGTCCTGTGGGATTTTTAACGTTAAAAATGTATTTATTTTTAACCAGGGTTAAACTTTAACCACCATGTTTTAGACATCCTAGCTCATTGCATTCACATTGGTCTGGGTCGTTGCCTCCCTTGTGTGCTCCATCATGTATTCATTAACTGGATGAAAAGGCTTGTGCAACAAGATAAATTTCCTAAAACCTTCTATTGTCCTTACCTTGGAACACCTTCCTTGCCAAGGCTGTAGGCTTTATTATAAAATCTGTTTCAGGATTGCACTTGGCTTAGCTAAGACTAAATGTATGTGGAGTTTGACCTGTTCCTCTTTGCCTCTGGAATTGCTCCTTCCTCTTTCTCATTCTTCAGTTGTTTTTCCAAAATGACTTGCCCTTGACAGTGGAATATGGGGGTGGTAGCAGATAGCATTTTCCCTGACCACAACCTTCAGACAGGCTTCTGAGATAATAAACGACACTGCGTGATGGCATTCATCTTTCCCACATACACCTCCTTTTCGTTATACATGTTGATCTACACCCCATTCTCTGGGGTTATCTTTGTTCCATTTCATGTTGGGAGAAAATAAAAGATTTAAGCGGGTACAAAACTAAATATTAGGTTTTTTATTCCAAATCATTCTCCAAATTATTTGGTCCGCTATTCGTAGAATACCAATTAGTGTGTTGTGCATGCACATGATACACATACTGTTCTATAGTATCCTTGAGGACTATAGAGTTTATAGCCAAGTTCTGCCTTGTTAGAAGTGTATTCCCACTTAATCCAAACAGCATATTGGATTTAGAAGCAGGTATTTAATTGTCTTTAAATGTCAGCACGAGTGATGACACTATTGGGAGATCATTATAGGGCTCGCTGGCTTAAATGAGCTTACTTTTAACCAGTTGACTGAATGGCACTGCTGATTGGCTGTTTGACTGGCAGAACTGATGTATTTTTCTCCTGCTGGAATTTAATTTGTGTAATCATAGAGGCAACCTTTGAGAAAACAGCATTGTTAAACCCCAGCTTTGATTGATAACTAAAAATCTGCTTAGGGCTTCAGGCTGTCAGTCATGGCTTTGTTGGGTAGTAGTAGTAAACAAAATAGTACACCACTGAGCTAAAACATGTTATTTAAACATGTCATTTATTTTCAGCATGCATACAGGGGCTGGTTTTCATGAATAATAAGGTTGATTGGATTAATATTATTTAATTATGGCATTTACAATTCCAGAGCACACTAGTTGTGTGGTGTGACTTGAGCTAATTTCCATAAGAGTCTGCTGGTTTACATGTCTCAGTATTTTGGTCATGTAAATATTGCTCTTATCCGCTGGAAATCCTGTTATGTGTGTGGTTTTAACCACCTTGTGCTGCAGACAGTTCCATTTAAATAATACTATGTTGTGTTCTTGAGTCGTATTGCATTTTTTTCAGTTTGTCGCTCAAAGGTTGAATATTGAGATCATTGATGTTGGAGTCACATTTGAGGACAGCCCAGTAGAAGCTTTTATTTGTGAGAACCTCTAGCCATGCTAGCGGCTGGTTTGATGGATGGCACTACCTGCTAGTCAGCTGGTCCACCTTTTTGGTCCAGACTGAAATATCTAAAGAACTTTAAGATGAATTGCCAGGAAATTTTGTACAAAGATTTATATTTCCCTGAGGATGGATGCTATTGACTTTGGTGATCCACTGCCATGTGCTGTAGCACCACCATCAGATTGTGCATGGCTCCTACACAATGCACTGACTACAAAAGTGGCAGATTTGACTAGATTGACCAAAAGCCTGCTCATATTCCTGGCCTCAGATAAAACTCAAATATGAATGTGAAAAGGATTAACTATGAGTAAAAAAAAAAAAAAAAAGTTTTATTTAATCGTCTCCATTTTAATAATCAAATGTAATGTATCTCTGTTTCTTTACGCACCTATGTGCTCAAAGGTGTCAGTACATGTGAGACATTGTAAATGTGTTAGCTAGTCCCTGAGGAGCTTTGGATGAGGGTGATGTTTGCCTGTCACCCCACATTTCTGACACTGCCAGAAGAGCCAATAAGTGGGGGTAAAGGTTTTCAGGGTGACAAAGGAAACTTCCTCTGTGAAGAACTTCATAAAACCAGACAGCTGAATGTTAGAGGCCTCCAGCCCCTTGCACCCCTGCTGACAGTCCTGTCGTTTGTGCTTCCTCCTCCATTAATTAAAGGAGGCCTGGCTCCCATCACTGGCCAGCAAAGGAACGACTACTGAAATATTTAAGTTGAGTACTTGTACATTACCCCTGGTTAAGGGGATCTGAGAGAATATTCAAATATTTACAAGTGTTCCCAAATGTACAGTTTTCAGATCTAAAAGTACCGCATAAAACTCTAAATTTATAGTTCTTAGTTGATGGGCAGATAACAAAAAAATAATAAATTGAGGATCCACTTTTAATATGGCAGTCATTCTTTATACGCATGTTGCAAGATTTGTATTGTACATTCACTGCTTTGAATCCAAATTGCCTGCATCCAGACAGCAGTATTACAGGCTATTTAGTCACCATTAGAAATGATAAAGCTTCGAAACGAGTGTCCTTTTATGGCAGCTATGAAAAATGCACAAGTGCAGCAAATCAGCTCTTCACAGAGCTGTTTGTGGCAGGTGTACTTTTATCAAGGTTATGAGACAACAGCAATTATTACCCGCTCTGCTTTGCGTCTTGTGGAGATATGAAGCAAAAACAAAGAGACTGAGAGAAGCAGGAACATAAACACTACAGCCACTGAAAACTTGAAGTGCTTCATTAAGAGTTCACAAGGATCTGAGGACAAACGGGATTCTGCACAGAACTTTTCTTTTCAGAAGTGCAATCAAACTAGCAGAATAAAAGAAGACATTTCCATTTTCTCATCTACTTAATGCCAGGTTCCTAATGCCTCAGGGCATATGAGAGCGCAGTAATGAGAAAAACAATAGGATGCCTTGCTAGACAACATAATGTGATGGGGAACACAGGATTTCCTGCCATTGGGTTTTATACTGACTTTTAACGATACACTTGATTAATTGGCTATTTTGGCTTAATGTGGTTTTAGGAGCACATTCTATAGCAATGGCCCAGGGCAAAGAAACTTCAAACTTAGCTAACATGTTCAGAGATAGTCACACCGCTGTGTTTTACACATCTGTGTCCCCAAAACTGTTGATTAAGGTAGAACGTCCTAGAAAATTCTTTTTACTGCATGCCTTTACTCTTCGCTGCAGCATATGCTCCCTAAATTATTCAGCTACCACGAATCACTGGGTCAGTTACTGGCTTGCACATAGCAAGGATCACAACTGTCATTACAGCTGTCTGAGGCTCACTTGTTATTGAACAGTGTGCAGTTAGGAAAGTGTCATTTTTAATAACTACTCAGAAGGTTTCTTGGGTTTTTCAATTATTTACAGCTTAAGTGTTTATTGCTTGTTTGTTATGACATTAGTATTCTTACTGGCTGACAAGTGTATGTTAATGTGGTATAAATCATACCTCACACAAAAATCTTGATTTCACACTAACCAAATCATGAGATAAACTCACTGCAAATAGCTTTTTAAGGGCATTCAGAAGGTCAGTGTTGATAATTTTTTTTAAAGTCTGGAAATGCACGATGATCTCAAAAAACATTAAAAAATTGAATGCGCTTACTTTCTCTCATTTTCAGGGCTTCAAAGAAGCTACACAGCTCACCCCCTGCTGTGTAACATGACCATTTTTTTTTTTTTTTTTTTTTTTTTTACCCAAACTTGGGGTGTGAAACTGTGTGTCTGGCAGACAAGTGGAACTGTGGACAGAAGGTGTCAAAGAAATGTATCTGTGAGGGGGGGAAATTTAGATGATGATGGGCTTTTAACCTGCCAAATTTATAACGAACCTAAGTGGGGTAGAGGACCACTTCAGTGAATGCCGCAGTGGTCATTTATTTTCGTTAATCTTTGTTTAATCAATTAGTCTCATTAAGACCCTTTTCCAAGGGAGACCCAAGAGCAAGAAATGTTCACAAGAACCCAATTAACAGACAAAAAACAACAAATAATAAAAGGGGTACACAAATCATTAGATTAGATTGGATCTCAAAGGGGAATATAGCTCGCTACGCGGAAGCAAATCTTTCCATTGAAGGGTGCACGGCAACTGAAACCAGTTCTGCCGAGGTTAGTGTGTGCATATGAATAAATGGCAGATGATTGAAAGCTTCAACAGTAGTGCTTTATAAATGAAACCCATCAGAAAGTGTAGTCAAAGTATTGCTTTTTATTCAGAATATATATTTATTTATTGTAAGAGGAAAACAGAATGTTGGTGGGATTATGTATTATGGACACTCTATATATTCTATACCTTGTGGGATGTTTTTCTTATTTAAAATAAATAAATATATGTAATCTATCCCAGCTCTTTAACCTTTAGTTTATAACTATGAATTACATCAAAGCAAATTCTGCAGGGTTTTAATGTACACGCCAGCTAGATGACTTGCAGTCATAAATGTGGTCCATAGAGTCAGTGTGAACCACAAACCACCTTTTCAAGTTTATTCTCAAAAACATTAATAAGTGCTGACTGTGTAAGTAAGCCCGCCACTACACAAACTTGGATGCTGATTTGACTTTTTGTTCTTCAGCAATGCCTTCTGGTTCTAACTTCAGCAGTGTTTAAAATAAGACCATGCATTTTTTTTAAAAGGGTACAATGGGAGTTTATGCAATTCTAGATATACAGTAAGTGCACATTTTCAGCTGTGTGTGCCTGGTGCTCGAGCACTCACCGGTCGCAGTGGCAGAAGTGTAACAGATTAAAGTTTAAGAACAAAGCGAGGTGTTATTGATTTTGGAAATTTTCAGACCATTCACACCTTACTTCTGCTCTCTTCTGTGCTTTGTTTAAGGCTAACTGCAGCCCTTAGCAAATCAAGTGTGGGCTTGTTGTCTATTTTGCATTTCTATCTTATTTGGCTCAACCAAAGTGCTCGTGTGAAAGATCTGACTGTTCATTTGTTGAATATTAAAGCAATGTGTTGGCATTTGCTTCCTCTGCAGGACATCCCCCTGTGATGTGTAGTGTGTTTGTCATTCATTACATAGCACATAAAACACTCAAACACTCCAATTAGATTAGAGTGAGTACAGCATACTGACATTTGACAGGGTGAACGTGAGAGTTCTGCGTGTTAACCCATGCACAGAGTTTTATTTTCTGTAAATCTTAACCCTAGTTAAAGTTATTATCAACCCTTTGCTTTCCACCTCTAAATCTTATTTTATTTTATTTATTTATTTTAACTTAAGATGTTTTTAGATTTATTTTTATTGATTAATTTATTTTTAATTCATCCAGCAAAACATACCTAAGAACTATAATACAGCCTCTTTAAAACAAATATAAACATAGTATGGACTTCCTTTAAGATAAAGCCATATCAAACGTAGTCATAGTTATTTTTTTATTTCAGCTGTGCAAAAATTTTCATTCACCCCTCATTTCTTTTTGCTAGGAAAATGGGAGCTAGTTGCACCAATTTATTCAGACATGTCCAAACATGAATGCAAATGCAGTCTAAAATGAACTATAAAAGGCAAAAACACAGTTCTAACTGACATTAAAGTCAATATTTGGTATGACCACTTTTATGGTGAACCACCTTAGGTAAGCTTGTAATTATTTAAAATAGTCGTCAGGAACATTTAATAGTCTACGCACATCTTTCAGGTCTTCTTGTCGAGTTTACTGAATTTTTTCCTATTTCTTAGGGACAGGAATCTCAGATACTGTTCGTTTGATGCCTGTCAAACTATTATTTTAGCTGTTAGATCTAACTAAAGAAATGGGAACAGATTATGTGTTTGGTGACTGGTGACAAATGATAATGTGCAAGGGCTAGCCTAAATACAAGTGGAAAAAAGTTGCCAGTTATTTAGAAAAGACTTTGAAAGACCTTCATAAAGCCGGGTGAGCTATTGCGCTACACCACTTAAAAAGTCTGATTCCTTGGTAGTAAAACCCAAAGAAATGGGGGTGGCTCAAGATTTCTGCACATCACTAGCACGGTGTCAGATTGTGATGGATAGTTTAAAGCCTGAAAGTAAACGTGATGATTGGTTGCTGTTGGTTAAAGGAAGGAAAGCAGGCACGCTGTTCACGACACAGTTAGACGCGGAAATTGATCAGAAAGCCTGACCGGGCGGATCCGGCTCAAGGTTTAATGAATAATTTAAATGTGGATGATGACTCAGCACTAGTGTCTGCCCTTCTGGAAATATATACAGTAAAATGTAATATAGTTTGTTTTGTTTAACGAGTGAAGTGTCAGAAAGGAAGGCAAAGTATTGCTGATTTCAGTCCAGAATTTAAACTAACTTGCATTTTACAGCAGCTACATTTGAGATATTTTGCCACATAGTCTCTTTTCTGTTATACAAGCTTGTTCAAAATTGCTATCACATTAATGGTGGATGATCATAGACAAAGGTTCAAAAAAATGACGTTAATGTTTCTATTTTTGTATCATAATATTAACAGTGAGAGGAGATGTCCTTAATAATGTCCTTTCACACGTGAGCACAGGCACCCCACATAAGCCCTGTTCCAGTCCTTTGTTTGTGAAGGACAGCCAATCCCCTTGTTGCTTCTAAGAGAAGAGAAGAGGTGCTATTATAACATGTTTCAATGCATGGACTGAGACACTGCATTTTCGCTCAGTAGAGGATGAATAAGGATATTTTGAACAGTGAATATTGCAAAGGTATGCTTGTAGAGTCAAAGAATACAATTATTGAGTTGGAAATGAACATAACATCTTGCAGTAGGTTTCTTGCTTGTTATTATGTTCAGGGAAAATAGGTTTTCTGCTGCGTACCGGCTGTGGAAATGTTTAAATCAACATCATGTAAATGAAGTACAATTTGATAAGTTTTTTTTTTAATTGTTTGATTGTTTTCTGAAGTCATTCAACATTTAGTATTTTGTATCTTTGGGTTTTGAAACATTTAACTATTTTGGCAGCAGAAGATGTTATTTAGGTACTTATAAAGCCAGAACTTGCTATTCAATTAAAACTATAGTCAGAAGATAAATAATGTTAACAAAAATCCTTGCTTTCTTGTTGATGACCAAAAATTGGAGTAATCAGACAAGGTTCTTGAACCTTGCATCACTGCTACTTTTTTTACAGTAACTTCACTGCAGGTCATTAGGCAGATCTGCTCATTTTTGTTAAGAAGCCCTCTTTATTCTATTATAAGCTATAAATAAGGGAGTTCCCACAGCGTACCTTTCTTCTTTTATCTGAGTGACTCCCTCCTTGCCAGTCATGTCCCCTTGCTGCAGGCACAAGTCTCTTAATGGATATGGAGGAAAAACAACATCTAATGGCTGAGCCTCTAAAGTAATCCTAAAATAATCACGAACAGGGAGGAGGGATAGGGGTGAGGGGCAGTTTCCGGTTTGGTAGGGATGCAGAGGTTGACGTGCTGAACCATGGGGTTGGAATCTGGAAGGGATGTGTCCTACCTCCCCAACAACATGCGCGCACACACACACACACACACACACACACACACACACACACACACACACACACACTCCCCTGAGTGACCAAGGGAACTCCACTGGGAGGAAGTTGTGATGTAACTCTAGTATGAAGCCTAATGGATGGGATAAGGAATGTTCATGCATCTAAACTTGATATTTCCTTTGGTTAAAAAAGATTTTGTAGTATTTTGATAGTAGCAGACCATTAGAATTAACACAGAAATAAGATTATTAACACAGAAATAAGATTATTAACACAGAAATAAGATTATTAAAAACAAACAAATCAAACACAAACAGATTAGCTGCACGAGTTTGAAATTCTTTGTGTTTGTGTTTAATCTTTGTGTTTGAGTAGGTTCTTTGAAGCAAGCCACCCCAATCAATAAAAGTTATAGTATTGAAATATTATGACGTTTCAGTTATTTTACAGTGATGTTTGGGTGGTTGCCGCATTTTAAATTAAATTAGTGATTATTTGACCTCTTATTTTAGAACTTATTTTTAATTCAGTCTTACCCAGACCCGTGCCTGTATCATAGAAGTGAGGACAGATGGTCAGCTTGTTGACAGCAGTGCGACTTGTGGTGTTCTTTGCTCTCAGAACTTATTTTCAGACGTGATTAACCAAGCTTATCCCTATGGGTATGCAAGTTTATTGGTCACCCGTGAGTTTCAGCACTGCAGACGGGCTTTTGTAATGGTTCTTTTGCATGAGTGCAGAGGAAGTCAGGACCGAGTGTTGTTTATTTATAGGGCAGGGAGGTCTTTCCCCTCTCTGTCTCTGTCGACTAACAGCCAGAGGAAGCTTCACAACTGATTTTGTGTCTAGGGTAGTTGCTCATTTTACTCATTTCTTTTCAACTGTAGCTGGTATACAGGAACTATGCCTGTAAAAGTTTGCATTGCTTGCTCATGGGAAAATCCCCTCTCTGTAGCTGAGGTTGTTTGATCTGCCTGGATTTTCATTTAGTTTTTACTTTTCTTTTTTTTTTCTGACAGTATTACTAGTTTTTTATTTAAGTTTTTCATGATAATGCCCTTTTATGTATGACAACTTTATTAAGAACAGAAAGCTTTGAGTGATTGTTATTCAGCAAAGCAGAAAAAAATAAAACAACATTAACCCAAACTCTTCTAGCAGGAGTGAAATATCTGCAAAGGTGTGGGCTCGATTCCTATTTTTTATTTATTTATTTATTTTGGCTCTGATAAGATAAGGGAACTCAAGCTGGGAGTTCTGCATGTTTAAATTGAGGGTACCACACAGGCAGTCACGCCTAGACAGATTTGCCTCTGTGACAAAAAGCACACACTTTGTTTTCAATTAGCATTCAGTAGCTCACTGATTGGCAAGAGTGCTATATAGTGCAGTGTAGAGACCTCCTCTGAAGGATTAGTGGACAAAGGAAAATATACACTCAAATTGTCTGTGAAGGTTCTCAGTCAAATTGTTTTTCAGGTTTGATTCATTTTCCTCTGGGCCACTTTAGATGATCTGCGTTTTATTGTATATTAACGGTAATGGTAGTATGTATCATCTGCGCCTGTAAACTAAATCAGGTGGAAGAGCTCTGAACCACAGTGGCCTTTATGAAACCATTTGCTCTGCTTTACTGCTCTGCTTTATTGTGCAAACAAAGACACACACAGAGTACACATCATCTGACACATACGTGAACATGCACATACGCAGCAGTACAAACACTGTTGCCTCTGCTACCTAACTGATATAATGGATTATATTTCCATAGCAGTTTGGATAAGAGAGTAGTACCATTAGAAAGATGGATTGTTGCAAACTGGATGAGGATTTATCACGAAGCCAGAGCAATGTGTGAAAAATGAGGGATGTCTCTTTTTTGATCAGCATGCTTCCATTCATTCAATGACTCTCTTGTGTTTGCATATGCTTTTTCTTCCTGGGCGTGGCCTTCACAGCTGAGTCATGCCTGCACTCTCAGCCCTTCCTCCAGCTGGTGGACTAGATCTTCAATTATAACAGAGCCCCACCAAATGTCTGAGACTCATCATCCTCATATCTTCTGCCTCAGGTGCACCACACAGGGCCCACATATCTTAAAGATGCAAACCATCCGGCAGTAGTGTGTGTGTGTGTGTGTGTGTGAGTGTGTGTGTGTGTGTGTGTGTGTGTGTGTGTGTGTCTGTGTGTGTGTGTGTGTGTGTGGTGTGTGTGTTGTGTGTGTGTGTGTGTGTGTGTGTGTGTGTGTGTGTGTGTGTGTGTGTGTGTGTGTGTGTGTTGTGTGTGCTCATAGTGTGAGGTTATCACTCTAATTCTTATCTGGTCATTTGCATTATCTGGGCACAGCTACTGCATTGTGTTGGATTTGCTGTTTTCTGGCAGGGAGATGTTACTGTTGTTGTTGTTCCACATAGATGGATACAGTGTAAAGGGGCAGGGTGTAGGAGGAGGGACAAGGAAAGGCCAAACCATTGTCATGGATCAAAGATCAAAGATTGTCTTTGTGATGATGGAGTAGCAGTTAAAGCAAATGGACGCATGAAAATTGTGGAAGCTTTGCCTTCCCTGAGGCTTTTAGGCAGTGGATGGTGTGGTGTGGGGGTGGTGTGTTGGGTGTGTGTGTGTGTGTGTGTGTGGGTGGATGTATGTATGTATGTATGTATGTATGTGTTTTTTGTGGTTTGAAGTGTGTGTGAGAGAGAAAGAGAGAGAGATGAGTATGGGTTCTAGAAATGCTGTAATGTCTAACTTGGGTTTTATTCCTCTGGCCTATTTACAAAGGAGCAAATAGACAATTTCAAAGCAGACAGGTTTAAAAGGCAGAATTCACACCCATTAAAATCATTCAGACCTATTTATTCAAGTACTCTAAGTAACCCTAATACCCTCATCAAAGTACATGTGCATTACCCTCAACAATTTAATAATGTTGACTCTTGCGCCCGAATTGGCTCCCGATGCCGATCCAACACCTTGTCAATATGTGCACTGATATCAGTGAAAGCACCCCTGGTGTTAGATCCATTGCAATTGATCAGCGAGTTAGATAGAGACACATCTGCTTTGGCAAGCAGGATCAACCACAGTCAGGAATCCGTTTTGTACCCTGTAGCTTTCCAACTAATATCACTCAGCCAGGAGGTAGATTTTAACAATATTTCACTTTAAAATATTGTTAACAACTATGGATTTCAGATTTTCATTACTAGGGCTAAAATCAACTGGCAGATGATTCGTGACAAATTGAATCAGTTATTTAGTCAGTGGAGTGAGATGAATAATAAACTATTTAAAAGAAGGAATCATTACAGTCAGTCATCTTTAAACTTTGGATTAGGTGAGGTAAAACAAGTGCGAGTCAGGTTTTTGTAGCTTAAATACAGATATGATGGGGAAAAAAAGTGTCCTTTCGTCTTTGGCTCCAGCAGTTACCTTCACTCATGTCCCTACACAAGTGAGTTGACACAACCTATCATTTACACAAGAACCAGTAAGGAGCACTTGTCACGTGGAGCTGTCTTCTTTGTTCTCAAAACCCTGTTGTCTCTATCACTTCTACCTTTCTTCTCTCCACTGCTGTGATCCAGGTTTTCAGAAAAGGGAAAGGTGTTGCTCTGATGTTGCCAGAGGTACTGAATTACCCTACATGCTATTGCTATTTTCATCCTCTGACCCGTCTCGGAGCTTCTCTAACCAAATGAGGACTGGCTGGTTACTCTGGCCAGTTGGGAAAACTGCTCCATTAAGATGACTGAAGAGCCTTGTGGGACTTCTTTTTAAAAGCTGTCTGGGGTAAAAAAAAAAGTCTCTTGCCTCCAGAGCATCTTTGATCTAATATTGGTTGCACTGAGGTGTTACTAGTTATTTTATTTATGCAATTTAATTACATTTTTGTCATTAGATTTTTATTAGGTTTTTAACCCCAAAATCTCCTCTCAAGTGAGATGTTTCTGTGTTTGAGATGCAGTTTCCAGGATTACACCTGGTTTTTGTTCCTGACATAAGCAGTCTGAATCACTCCAGCCAAGTGCCAGAGAGAGAGAGAGATCTGGAGATACACAGAAAGAAGGAAGTCTCGGCACTGCACATAGCAATTTAAATTTTAATTGCCTAGATTTATCTTCCCCATACAGTGTGACGGGCTGATAACTAGGGCTGATAGCAGAGGGAGCCTGTTTGTTAAAGCTTAGCAACATCCAGATATCTGGGCAAGAGCCACGAGAAGGAGAAGAATGGATTTATTGCAACATTTCCTAAGCTGCAACAAACCACTACGTTCACAGTACAATGCACAGTTCAGTCAAGGCTTAAGTGGTGGGTATACTCTTAAAGCCAGACAAATTGGGCCATTTCAGCATGTCTATGGTACTAAATCACTTACACTAAGTACAACAGTAAATTGCTGTAACACTCAAGCCAGTAGCGTGCCAGGGTAAATTTTTCAGGTTAGCCAGTCAGGTTTTAAACAAGCATTTAGTTGTTTTCAGGAGCAATCAGCCCCTAAGTCAATCCCAGAAAGTTTTTAAAATCCTTACCTCACCTCCCAAAATCCAAAATTGTGTGGTAATGGTATATTTTTAGTCTTACCAAGGTATATTGTGTCACAAAGACAAGTTTTCATTGTGGCAGCATATTGTAGTTGAAGAAAATCTTGCAAACAGCTGTGGATTTGCAGGTGGTTGGTGGTTCCCTACAAGGATCAGATCTAGTGTATTATATCTGGAAGAGCAGCTAAAAATAATACATGGTTACTTGAGTAAAAAAATAAAAGACTGTGGGTTAGAGCAGCTGATCAGTAACTTGTAGGTTGCAGGCTCGAGTCTTTGGATGTAACAAAAATAGTGATTGTAAAGGCAAATTTAGATACAGAGAATAAAAGTACAATAAATACTGATTCATTTAGTTGGAGGAGGTTTTACATTAGTAATAAACAAGTAACAAACAGAAGGAATATGCATGTGTTTGAACTGTTCATAGCTGAACAGTTCAGCTCAAGGACTATGTTTCCTCTGATTTCTGTCAGTCCTTCTGATTTACTGACAGGCTGATATTAGTTATTTGCCAGTCTGGCAGTGTTGGTATTTCCAACAACTGATTAAATGAAAATTACATATTATATAATTATATATTATCTATTTTATTATAAGTCTTTTTTTTTATGTGTTGCAGAAAAATATTAGCAAATATATGGGAATCTCTGCGTGTTTGTATGTGTTAAGAGAGTGGACGGGTGTCCAGTACTGGAACATAAGCGTTTTCGGCCATTACAATGTGGACGCACAACTCTGTGAAAACGACTGAAAGCGCTAGTGTGGACGCGGAGCGTTTTCAGATGAAAATGCCGTTTTCAAATCTATCCAGTCTAGTGTGGACGTAGCCAAAGATCAGCTTGTGTCAGCTTGATGATTATTAGTGGAGGATGTAGTGTGCCACAAAGGTTTTCACTACCAACAAAATATAAGGTTATACTTATTTCCAGAGTCAGCAATAGCAGGTGAACTCTTTATTTGTTAACTTGAGAAAAGGGCCTTATTAAACTAGATAAGGCATTTTTTGTACAGGTTATTTTGCAGCTGATAGATATAAAAATAAAATCATATATAATAAAACAACTAAGAATGGTGAAATACATTCTTAGCTTTAACTGCTGTGTATCTCATTTCAGTGGCCAAACCAGCAGCCTTATTTTGACCTAGATTCTTAAATGAGAACTGTTTAAACATTAAAATGTTAAAAGTTCTGAAAGTTTTCTAAGTGCATAGTAGCTCATCTTGCTTGCTTTAAGGCACAAAGTTAAAAACTCTGTAATTCTTTCCTGAAAAACCTGAGAGATGGTTAATATTCCCATAGCGATGCAGATCCGGTTCATAGTCGAGTGTAATGTTTCAGTGAAGTGCTGAGAACAGGAGCTCCATGGCTTGTCACACAGCACAAACATCACCAATAAGGCCCCCCCTCCATTTATTTACTCTTTCACACTTTTGCTCATCTTCCTTATCATCCATCCATCTTTCCTTATCATCCCTTAGCCCCCTCCACAAGTGTATGCATCACTTATTTTTCCACATCTTTCACCACTCTGTAAATCTCCCCTCGCTAGTCACATTTTGTAAGTCAACATAAAAATAAAGATACTTGACCTCCATCTGTGCATTTTCTTCTCCTTCTTCTCCTTTTCCTTTTTCCTCTCTTTACTTCTATTAATGCTTTATTCCCAACTGCCATTAAGATTCATTTTCAGGCAAACTCGAATCAACAAATGCAATGGAAGTGTAATTGAATAATTTCCTTATGGGACACAGCGGCATAATGTGTAATTTCCTCAGTAAACAGCGTGCCACCATGCTGGTTTGTAATATGTTCTCACTCAATAGGCATTGCGCCCTGGAGTTGCATCTCAGATTGTGCAATATGAAACAACAGCCCAAGTGGGTGATGCTGAGCAATATGAACAATCACATCTTTTATGTTTCTTCATATTTCCCCAGATTTTCCTTCCCCTCTGCCAATTGTCTAACAATTAAAACCATACAAATGTACTTAATTAACTACAATAATATGCATTTAACTATCTGTTACTCGAAGTGTAATGAACCTTGTCTGTGCTCCAAAAAAATGGAACAGTCTGAAGCTGAATGCTCCAGTTTGATGCTGGGAAGTTGAGGAAATTGTGGATAAGAAAAAGAAAGGAGTAAAGGAGGAAATTGTGATTCCTTTAGATGATGGGTGAATTAGCTTGTCCAGTGACTGCGTTCATCAGGAAGTTAATTTGCTAGTGACTGTTGTGACTTTTGTGAGTGATGGCCTTTGGATGTGCAGTATTGAGTGGAATAATGACTGGCTGCTGCAGAGAAACCTGAGACTTCCTATGTAATTAGCATCAAAATAGAAGTTCACAAGAGTTCTGGCTTCAAGTATAAGATGCTGTGTTTATGGATGCTTATTGCAGTTCATTGCAATAAAAAAAAGATTAGTAGGACTGAATATGTAAGTTCAGCATAAATCCATAGAAAAGACGAAGCCTTGGTCATCAAAAGATATTACCCGGGATGTATATTTTTTATATGTGCACATCAGCAATCCTAGGATTGCTGTATGTGTATAACCATCAAATTTGCCTGCCTTGATCTGCGCACCATACCACGTAAATGACTTTGAGATTTTGTGTTTCTCTGTGTCTTAAAAAAGAAGACGCACTCATAGAGCTCTTAAGGTTAACTGTTTGACTTCATGCCGCGTGATAGATGGATGGACAGTAGTATACATCTAATTGTCATTAACCTCCTGGAGAGAAAAGCCTGCTGTAATGGAGATTCTTATTACTGCAAGCCTTTATCAGCGAATAGCTATCTTCCTGCTGTTAGGCTAAGCCAATATGGAGATGACTGTCTGTCTTTCATAGAAGTCCTCATAGTTGAGAACATTACAGTTAATTTATAATCGCTTGCTGATTGCAATTCTGTTGATTTAGATAACTCTACTGCTATTTTGCACTTAAGATCTGTTAAAGTCAGACAATCTCTGGCCATCTCTTCTTTCATGACTTCTTCTAAAATGAGCTTAGCCACTGTATAGTGTATTTTAGAGTAAGTGGGATAAAAAACAAAGACCATTTATACCTGCATCTGCCAAGCTGGGGCATTTTGACCCACATAGAAATAAATATAAAAATGCTATGCTCAACAATTATGATATGTCTCGCTCCCTAGGAAGACATTTTGTTTGAAAAGTATAAAAAATGGTTGTAGCTGTGATGTAACCGGTTGGTTTGTGAACTCCTGTTTTGAAGCCTTGAGATGCAGGTTTTCACTATCATCATCTTGGTGTTCTTAAACCAGATGTAACAAAGGAGTAGCAGATCTGACTGCGAAACTGTCATTGGAGGATTATCAGGGGGTGTGGTCACAGACTAAGGACTTATGATTGACAACTCTTTAGCCAGTGATAAGATTCACAAAATTAACTGTAACTATAAACACAGTGTACTGCTTTCCTTGTAGTCACTTAGTGCAATATACCACCGTCACCATGACGTTGTACTGAAGCCCTTCGATGGATGTCATCTCAGATCCGTCATCCTAATGTAGGCCAGATACATGAAAATCAGGGTTCAGTTCACAGGAGTGATGAAGCAATGTAAGAAATTATTTTGACATGCTTTTAGCTTGCTAATCTTAGACGCTAGCACAGATCAAAGACCCAGCCACTGGATATAGTGATAAGAAAATGAATTGAAAGCAATCTAAACCTGACTGTAGAGGGGAAAATGGCTTTCTCGTTGCTGATATTGGACAGAGTGAAAAAAGCCTAGAGAAAAGCATGCTCCAAGGTATCCACATTCACATAGTTCTTTTAAAAATAGCTTTCTTTGTACAATACGGTGCATGCAGTCTTTTTATGTAGGCACGTAGGCTATATTTGGCCCTTGGCTGGTCTGTGTTTCTTTACTTCCAAGGAATCAAAGGCATTCAAGACAAAAGATCTTCCTCTGGTTCCAGTATTCACTTGCTGCTCTTTAGTGTTTGTATTTTTCAGTTACATTTTATTCTCATTCCTTTAGTGAGAAGTGTGGATGTCTGGCACTGTACTGATATTTTGGATGACACAGAGAATCCCAGGGTATAGTTGGTACTACTTGGGGTTAGAGCCTCACTTTTGGTTGTACGTTGAGACACTGTGGATAACCATTTAGTACATACGTAACATATTTCCTTGTGTATAATTTAAAAAAAAAAAAGCTATGACTGTATGCCGATTCAAGTGTCATAGTGTGCACTTGATCTCTAAATTGTAGAGATGATCTTTTGCAGCATTTTGCCTCAGGTTTTGCTACCTTAACTATCACAATGAGGGCTATAAACTAAACTCTATGTTCAGTTTGCCAGCTCAGCTCACCTGAGTTTACATGTTCCTGTAGTATATCGACCATTCTATTGAGTCATTAAAGAGTAGAGTCGCCTTGAGGGCTGTGTCTGCACCACGTGTATAGAGGGATAAAAGTTTGCCAAGTGGAGTGTGTAGCTATATTGAGATAGTATCTGGGGTTTATTTGCCTGTATACATTTTCTCTTAGTCAGCGCGATAAAGTCTTAGATAATGCTAAATGGACCGTTTGTCTCCTTTGTTATCTCAGTCACGTCACATCACATTGGACACACATACTGTACTTGTGTGGACAGATCTATATGCACATACACACTTGACGACAAAGGCAGACAAAACACACTCACTCAATCACACTTGGAGACTTAATTCAGGGCAGTGATTCCAGACATTTTTAAGAAATTTGGGCAGACAACCCAAAAAAAATAATCAGTCGCACAAGATGAATTTTAATTAGATTATTTAAAAATCGAACCAAGATGCTGAAGCCAAGACTTAAATTAGGTTATTCTCATTGATGAAAGTGTACAATATGCATATTGGCCAACATTTGACACATTTTTATAGATGAACATAACATTTGTTCTGACTGCCAGTTACCAGTGGCTGATGCTGAAGATCAAGCACAGCTATGCAAACATTTTGGTCACTTTAAATATTTAGTATTTTATCTATCAGCTTATACCACCAGGAAGTCCCAAAATCATTCTGCAGTGTCAACAAGCCCAAAGAAACAGCAAGAGTCATAGTGAGCTAGTTTTACAACTAGTAGAGTTCTGGAACATATTTTATGCCCCTTTGGGTCCTGATGCCAACATTGTGTAGTCACTCTAAGAAACTGGAGCAACTTACACAGCCACTACAGAGAAGAATTGTGGCATAACCACCAAGACACCTTGAAAAAGATTGCGCTAATATACCTCGAAGTACCGGTGCGTTTGTAAATATACCAAGTAATGATGAGTATGATGTTTGTATGTGAGTATGATGAACAAAAACTATCCATGACATGACATTTCTTCTTTCTTCATACCCTTACATTATAGAATCCTAGCAACAATATTAGTGATTGCCTGTTTGTGTGTGGGCAGGCACATGGTTAAGATGAGATTGTTGTATGGTTAAATCTGATTTTAAAACATGAGCTCAGTCACTTGAACTTATTTAATAGGCATCCAAAAGCTGTTGTAACCCAGGATGTGAATCTCACTATGTCTGATTTGTTTAGATCGCACAGGAGGTTATTCAAATGGCTAATGTGTCTGTTAATAGTGAGGTAACCTGGTATGAAAATTCCACCGAATTTTGTCAGGAAGTGCTGTGAAGGCTGAGAAGACAATGAGATATTTGTGATGTCAAACACACCTGTTTTTTTGTTTTTCTTTTATCCTGAATAGCCCCAGTCACAAGGGAGATTTTACTTCATTACTGTTACCAATAGCGTGTACAAGTCCCTTTATATTACATTTTAAAAACATAGTTAATTCGTTTTTGTTTAGACTGTAAGGCATAAAGGGAGCTGAGGTTGTAATATTGTTTCATCTAATGGCAGATCCATTGAAAGCGTACATGCATAGAAGTATTTGGGTATGCGGATAAGTGAGAGGTTCATGTACACATTGCTAATGTTAAGAAGCTGAGTGTGAAATCTTGCTTTATTTTTTATTCTAAGAAAAAAAAATGGACTTCCATTATTTAGCTGTTTTGAGTTAGTTTGGATACTACATTAGGCAGGTCTCCCTGAGCTGTTAGCCAAAAACCTGGTATGAAGTGTGTCCTTTAAAATTCTTCATAAAATTTAAGGAAACTGGACAAGTGGAAGACAACACTATAAGTGTCAGGCCTAAAAACATATATAGCAAATGAGCAGTATCTTAAAATCATAACCTTAAGGAATAGGAAAGGTAAGATCAAAACTCCGACACGGGACCTGAGAGACATGTTTGGCACTTCAGTTGATTCATTTGCTCTTCATGGAAGCCTCATCAGAAATGTTTCAGTGAAACGGTGCCTGTAAAGAAGCCAGAAGGAAAGGCTGAGGTATTCCAAATTACATAAGAACTGGACTGAAAACAGGTCTTATGGAGAGATGAATCCAGATTTAAAAAAACTGGTTCAAATTGTCATCAATATGTATAGAGATCGGATGAGAGGTAAATCAGAGAGTGTCTACAGCTGTCTGTGACAAACTTTGAAGGCTCTGTCATAGTTTGGGGCTTAAATGCAACCCCAGAGTATTGGGGATCATGTCAAAATTCATCCCTACATCAGGTTGATGGAACTGTGAATGAAGTACCATTAGATTTCGATCTACCATATTCCAGCTGGAAGTCATCTTATTGAAAAAGGCTTCATTTTTCAGCATGACAATGCAGTAAAAGCAAACCTAGATAGAAAAACACAGTGGAACCCTGTCAGTCATGGAGTGGCCTCACGGGAACTTGAATCTCAGCATTATTAAGGCAGTGTAGGATCATCTTGACAGAGAAGATCTTTGGAATATCCTAAGTTTTACCATTTTCCTATCAAAGTACAAATAAATGGGAGTAACTCAAGACTTTTGCACTGCACTGTAGATTTCAACCATATCATCCAGTCATTGCTGGCATGAGTGGACATGAGTGGATGGTGTAAGGCAAGTAACAGGACCTCAGTAAACAAGTTGAGAGTTTTTATTACTTTTCTTATCAGCTGTCAGGCTGTCAGATATGTTACACATCAATGGGAAAGGAGAAGGAACATCTTGGTGAGGACTTATTTCTTTCACCTCCTCAGGTCTCTTATATGCAAAAAAAGCAAATCTGGCCAGACAAAAAGGAAAGAAAAATCATGCACACTGTATGCTCAATTCATTTTTTTCTCTCAGTTTCCCTACATCAGGTTGATTAAAATAGAAAAAAAAGAAAAGATGGTTGACTTGTCTGACATCTAGATATTATAACCAGAGTGTTTGAGCTGTTGTGCTTTCTGTGCTGATCAAATATTCCATTACTCTGCCTGCTCCCCTGCATGTAATAGAGTGGACCATATCCATGTTCAAATAGTATTAGACTGTTAACACTCCCACTCTCTCACAACAGTATCCAAATAATTGCCTCTCTCCACATCTACCCGCTGCAGCTCCAGTTTTAGCTGGTGGTGTGACACCCAGTGTGTACAGCGGGTTGATGGAAATTATTGTTTCATCATGGTTTATTCAGAGAATGCCAACATCCATCTGTCAGAGCTCGAAGAGCAATATTGTTTGGCATCAGGTTTTCTTTCTTTATTTATATTTTTAAATTGCTATGTACTGTTGATGATTTGCTTTGTAGAAGATTTTCAGCAAAGTGGAGAGGAATTTATTCAAAATGACATTTTATTGATCTTAATGCAGAAATCTTCAGGCAACTCTTGCTCAAGAGTTTAAAGGTCATCTTATTACATTATTTCTATCAGGTGGTTGTTGTTGTTGTTGTTGTTGTTTTTTTTGGGTTTTTTTTCTTATCTTTCTTATCTTTGTAAGCTTATTAAAGTACTATTGACCTATTCAGATTTGTAAGTCTACTTAGTTTGAATACACATGCCAGTGTAATCTACTTCTTTTAGGTGTGTTTCTTCCTAACAATTATGTAGGAAAGTGAATTTTACAGTAAGTTGGTTTTATTGTGAGTGAACATGGAAATTGTTTTGTTTTCTTTCTTTTTTCTTTTTTGTGGTGATGGCACAGTTTGCAGTTGGTTTCACTTGTTGCCTGTGGGCCTTCTGCCTCAATTGGCTAGCTTTCTACCCTTAAATTGTATAGCTGTTTTCTGCCTTTGGAGACAGTTGCACCACTTTATAGGCTTATTTGTTTGTTTTAAGATTGCTCTCAGTTCCTCTCTTTCTCTCAGGTTTTCGTAGCATGTTGGATGTGGTGTCACATTGTTTTAGATTGGGACAAAGAAACCGATTTCTTCACCTTCATCTCTCCCATCAGATGCACTTCTCCATGCTCTTTCTCCGAGTTCATTGCCCCTTTCCTCTCTGAAGCAGACAGATCCTCTCTTAACAGTGTATGAGAATAACTAACATGCTTTAGCAATTTTCAAAAATGAATACATATGGAAATTCCCATAGGTGTGTTGATTTTGATACCTCATTATGGAAGCATTTAGAGAAGCTGGTAAGCCTGTAATTCAGACCAGCAAACACATGTTAGAAAGATGCCTCAAGGACACTCGTCATGATGGCTGATCTCATGATTAATGATTGTCCTTGAGGACAGCTTGTTTGTGATATGATTTACCAAACTGACTGTGCATAGGCTTAACTCTCATCGGGCTTGCATGTTAATTAATTACACATAGACTGATTGCAGATGAGTTGATTGCTTCACCTTGCTCCCAGCTTATAGGAACAGTTTTATCAGCGCTGTGTGGGGTTGTGAGATCTTTATAGCTGAGCTGTTTACTGCTGGCAATTTCTGCAGGGGATGTTTCTCTTTAGAGATGTATCTATACTAAGATGTATTTCTCAATTGCTCTTCTTTTATTCCCTTTTTGAAAATATCTTTGATTTATACCTGGATCCTTTTAGCTCGCAAATCTCGCTGGCAGGCTTAGATGATAAGTGCCTACAAGTGAAATATAGATACACAGATCAATAAAAGGTTTGGTGGAGTAATACTTCCAGTGAGTTCCTTACTGAACACAACTTGCTCCTTTGATGTTGCTAACCTGAGCTGGATATGCTGACATCTAATAGCAGTAAACGATACAGAATATCATCTTTACATGATAAGGCTGTAATGTGCCTCTAAATAATTTCTGTCCCTGTTTTCTTAGGTCGCCACACTCTCCGTTCCCTCTTTCATGTGAAGCACTTCACTCTGTCATTCAACAGCTTAGGAGATGCCCCTCCCTTCAACCCACTCTCCTTTTTTTGCCATCTGCTTTGAAATTAATGCACATGTTGAAAAGTAGGCTAAATCCAAGTGACAGCTTTTTCTCCCTCCTATTTTTAAAGATATGCTGCAGGCAGTGTCCAGCTATGTGGGAGATGGAGTGGAGAGAGCTGGTTTATCAAGCTGCTTCTGCCTCTCAGATTCTCTCACCTCTGCCCTGAGGGATGCTTCTGAGACCATAGCTCATAGCATCGCTTTTCTCAGTTTGCGATCGGCTGTGTTGCTCTTTCACTGCTTTCATTTTCTTGGCCATACTTCTGTTATGCATCCGTCAATTAAATAACACTAAACTATTCCTTTTTCATAGACATTCAGTCAGTTCCTCTGGGATTTCTGTTTTTTGTGATTTTTGAGGGTCAGCACAAATGGATTTGATGAAAATAATATTTAAAACTGGCTGAAATTTAATTCTGTGCTAGTTTGCAGTAAATTGTAGAGCATATAATGGCATGTTAGTGCCACAGAGTCACTTAGTTTCAGGAGAATCATTTTTTGGGGAGAGGGCTTGTGTCAGTCACTGAAAGCCTCTGTTGTAAGACAGCTGAATGCGCCTATGTAGCCGTTTGTAATGTTAATGTTTCTGATGGTTATAGAGAGAGGTGTCAACAATTCTCTCAAAAAAATGTAATGCCTTGGGTGTTCATTTGTGATAGTTTCAGTTTTTGCTGTTTTAAAAGCAGTTAATAAGAAAAAGAAGCATAGCCAGGTTAAAGCCTCAGAACCTGAGTAACTTCAAAGGAAAGAAATAAAAAACATTTTTTTTGCTTGTGACTCAATATAATTTTTTTCCGGTGATTGTCGAATGAAGACAGGCAGGTTTAGAGTGCAATCTTTTAAATGGACTGGTTCTTATGTAGCACTTTTCTAGTCAATTCAAGCACTCAAATCGCTTTCTTACTACTAATCGCATGCACATAAGTGTTTTTTGCACATAAATGTACAAACACTTGCACTCCTGGTTCAGTTACTCTATCTTCTCTACCTTCTGAGTCACAGCTGCCCCATCCTATTGCTGATGATCTATGTTATTTAGCACTGTCTTGCTGAAATAAGCAGTACTTAACTGGAGGAAAAGAAAGATGTAATCTAGATGGAAGCATATGTCAATCCCTGTCTACACTGAGTGTACACTGAGTCATTGTACACCGGATTAATGCATTAATGCATGTAAGTTCAACTAGATTGGTATTTTAAATTCACATACATTCATGGTGAAGTGTGATCATGAAAAATCTGTAGAAGCTGTTAAAATGTGAAGGAAAGAGATTGATTTGTCTTAATGTTCTGTTTCTGATACATTTTTAAAGCTAACATGAAATATTTTATAGCATTTCACATGAAGTGCGCTGCGCCCATACAGTGGTACAGAAATAGACCACTCATATTCATATCTTTTGAGCCATGAAAAGAGGTGTAACCTTGTATTTTTGGGGTCTGTTTATACTGCTGCCATGTTGTGGATTAGAGACACTGTACGTGGGCTAAAGCCTCCAATTAAGAGACAGCCACAGTGTTACATCTGAAAGGCATAAGCAGCTACATATGGCCATGCACACTCTCTCTTTCTCTTTCTCTCTCACTCTCACACACCCACACACACATAATATACACATAGTCTTTCCATGCTTGAGGCTTTGGGCTGTGATCTTTCCAAAGGTTTCCTCCTGTGGCCCGTGTGCCAGACAGTCTGGAGAGCTGTGGAGGGGCTGGCGTCGCCTCGCCTGCTGGATGAAAAAGCCAGTAACATTTGCTTTCCGTGGCACAGCAACCAGCTTCCTCTCTTCTCCGTTCCACCTCTCCTGCCCTATCTCCCACCTCCCCTGCTTCTCCTCTTGAGGAGGATTACCAGCAGAAACTGGACGTTTGATCCTGCCTTGCTATCCACCATTGCTGTATCCGTCTGACAAGGCTCTTTGTTTCTTTTACTCTTCCAGACTTCTCTCTTTCTTGCTCTGACTGTGTTTAAAAAAAGATAAAAGTTAAGCCCTTTTGCTGTCTGCTTTTTGATGTCTCAGATTTAGCTCCGGTCTACCTCGAAGGACCCAGGACAGGTGGATCACAGATATGCAAAAAGTTAATTCAATTTTAACTGGAATGGAGCATCGAAGATCATAAAGACAGTTGTTGATAACTTATGACTGTTTCCTTTGATAATGTAGAACGAGCAGTGTAAATGGATAATTAACTGTCATGAAGTGATGGGTTTTCTCAAGCAGCAAACCTCAGAAATATACAAAAACATAGCAGACGGTGACTTGCATGCTTTTTAAGGGCTTTTTTGTCTGTGTTTTTCTTACCGCTGTGACAGTGTTGTTCATGATTAATTGCGAGGGACAGTGCCAACAAGCTTTCCTTTGTAATTTGCAGCAGAGATGTAAACAGGAAGTGTGCTCCCAATACATAATGTTGTTGACTCAACGACACAGGGTGATCAGGGCCAAAAAAGTTTGATGTCATTGTGATACATTGTGACAGAGGACAGGATTCACTGACCTTAAGCTGTCAAGCTAAAGTGTAAACAGAGTTGCTTCATTAAGGCCTGATGGTTGCGTGCATAAGTTGAGGAAAGCCACCCCCAAAAAAGAAATAACGCCTTTTCAATGTAGGCAGTAATTATAGGGATTGCAAGCAGCTCTTGAAATCCAAGCTAACTGTGATTAATTTGTATTGACACTTGTCACGTTGCTTTTAATATTTGTTGAAATAAATAAACGCGTTATTACAGAATATTATATAAGATCAGGTGGACTATACCAAAGGAACTGTAGAAGTGAAAAATACAAGTTACAGTAATATTTATAAATATTTATAAATGTTAGTTTTTTTTTCTGTGACATAACCTTGTTTAAAGTAGTTTAAAGTTTAAACCGGACATCATATAGATCAAAAATGTATTTAATATATACATTTTTGATAGAAAACAACACCCAGTGTTTATCAGGAGCATCCTTTCTGTCTGAATGAAAAGGCTGTTAATATCCAGTCCTTATTCAGACGGTAATGGGCAAAGCAGAGGCCAAAAAATACTTTGCAGTAAGAAGCAATGTGCCTTTCCTTCTGCTGAGTCTAAATAATAATCTATTTATCAAAGTTGGGCAATCATAAATAGGTGTGACTTTAAGCTGAGAGTAATTATTTCCTATTATCCTAATAAAGACATTGGAAATTTCAAGGGAAAAAAGTATAATGGATGCTGAAGGTCTGGTATTTTATATAGAGCAACAGCTCGCATACCAATCAGAGTTGATGGTTCCATCCTCGGACCCTCTAGTCTTGGGTAAGATACTAAACCCTGAGTTACCCCTAATGCATCTGTGTGAGTGTGTGAGCATTAGGTTAATCGCACTTAGACAGAGAAAAAAAATGGATGTGTGCATGGATAAATGAGGCTTGTGGTAAGAAAGCAATTTGAGTGCCTAAATAAAGTTGAAAAGCACTATATGAGTACCATATTTTTCTATGGCTTTTTCATGAAGAATATAAATTTACATTGGATACGGACTGACTGATTAGATGCATGCATTATATGAACGAGTTGTTTGCTGTTCAGGCAGCTTTTTGTTAAGCCTGTTGTTGTAACGGGAGTGCTTCTTATGTAGTGCAAGTTACTTTAGCATAAAGTCTAGAGCAGCCAGGGATCCACCAAGCTTCCAATTAGTAGATGGCGTGCTCTACCTCCTAGGTAATGGACACCTCATTGCAGTTTTAGGTCACCATTGTCCAGTATATCACTGATAGTATATAAACTGTATCTTACAGCATCCACCCGTCCAATCACCTAATCTGTAAATTGGCTGATTGGTGCATTGTGTGTCACATCTAAGCTGTATGATGATTGAAGCGGGCTGAGCTCGGTCCCACAGACAGTTGGATAATTAACAGGCTGTTCTCCATGTTAATAGCATTAGTCACCTTGGAGATAATCACAGGCATCTAGAGCACAGAGCCGCAGCCCCTCAGTGTACCTGATAGCCTCCTTAAACAAAGAGCTGACAAATAGACAGCACTAGCTTGTTGACTTTTGGCATAATGTATTTCTTTATTTGTACTAATTGGAAGGTTGGTGGATCCCTGGCTGCCCCAGTCTGCAAAAGGAATAATACAGGACTATTTAATCTTTGAGAAAACCTTGTTTGACATTTGTGTTCTCAAATACACCTGCAGCCATGTGAAAATCAAAACTTAAATCCTGTGAAACACTAAGCACAATTCATGATTAAGTAGCTTGTACAGTAGAACCACCTTTAGTAGCAATAACTTGAGGTAATAGTTTTCTGTTTGATTTTATCAGTCTCTCACATTGTTTGTTCTCCATCTCCTGCCCATGATTTCAATAGTGTTGAGGTCTGAAATTTGATTGGGTTAGTGCAACAGGTTTTTTTCAGCCAACGTTGTAGATTGCTGGTATACTCGGGTCATTGTTCTGTTGCATAAGACAGTCTTAGCTGTCAACACACGACCTCATATTATACTCTAATACTTTGGAATGAAGAGGAGTTCAGAGAGATCAGTGCCTTTAAGGTGCTCAGACCCTGTAGCTGCAAAAGCCCAAACCACCAGTGTGCTTAATGGTTGGTATAGGGTGTTTGTGCTGATATATCGAGTTTGGTTTTCTCTAAACGTGCCTCTGTACATTGCAGGCAAACAAGTTGTCTTTGTGTTTGTCTGTGCAAAGGACATTGTTCCAGAGGTCCTGTAGTTTGTTCAGATGTAACTTGGCAAACCTAAGCCATTTAACCATGTTCTTTTTAGAGAGAATAGGCTTTCTCCTACCAATCCATACTTTTTCAGTGTTTCTTAAAAAACAAAACATGCTAACTTAGGCCTATAGAGTCTGCGATGGTTTTTTTGTTGACATTTCTCTGCACACTCTGACCTAGCTTTCTTCGGTAGGATTGTGCCATAGTGTTAACTCATACCTGAATGCTCCAGACCAGAAAACTGCCAAATTTTTAGCTTTTGTATAGGTGGCCATGCTTGATGATGATCATAGAGAACACATGACTGCATAGAGTTCTGCAATTTATTTTTCCTTTTTTTCTTTTGTTATTCTGGGATTCGTTGCATGTGTGACTAACAGTCTGTAATTTGGAAAAATATAGAGACCTATCAAAGCTTATCAGTGTGTTTCACACTCTCATCTGTTCGGATTGGTTGCCAGAAGCTCATATGGTGATTTTGGCTTCCAGTGAAATATGATTCATCTGTATCTGATTCTGTTTTTCACTACAAGCATAATTTGTTTTGGGGCCACAGAAGTGTTTTTAATTAAGTTACTTATGATGAATCTGAAATGTTAAGAGAATGTTAAAGTCGTTGTATGTGTGCTATGTTAAAAAAAAAAAAAAGGAAGGGAAAAAAAAAGTCTATACAGATTTCAATTCATAGTTATTTTTTCAGCCTTGTTTGAGTCAGCCTTAAGGAAATGCAGCTCTGCATCATATTATACAAGGCAGTGACTTAATGAGCCTAACGAATGTAGCCATGTTCGGTTAAGTTAGGATCATTTTGTCTAAACTATGCATTTAAAATGAGTATTTGTTTTGAGCCTTTGTTTTGTGTGGAGAGAGCTAATGGGTAATTTATCTTACTGTGAATCTAAATCACCGCAATGAGTCTCACGTTGTGAGGGAAACTCACAGGGGAAAAAGAATAGATGCAGTTCTCCTCTCCGTGGCCTCGTGTCATAAATTACCTGGCCATTGATCCATGGGTGTCTAAGATTCTCGGTGGACCTCCTCCACACATTCATCAAGCTTTAAGTCTGCAGCTAATGCCTCAAACACACACTCCTCTCCGGAGGGTCAGCAACATGGCCTGTTGCTTAGATACAACACAGATTTGTATTTATATGAAGAGAAGATTGTACCTGGAGGGCTGCATAATGCACCAAGATGTTTGAACATCTTGGCCTGTGTTAGATTTTTGAGAAGACACTTTTCATACGCGTAAAACAGTTTGAACAACACCTGCAGAAAGGAGGAAGAAAGCCTCCTGTCTGCCTGATTCTTTGAAACTTAAAACATAAGAAAATATAAGAAAACAGATCTTGAATCTGTTTGAATCACATTTGGGAGGTTAAGAAGAACATCTGAAATAGGAAATTCAGGTAATGTAGAATTAAGTGGCAAATGCATTTGTTCCTTAACTCATTTCCATTTTCTCTGTCAGCTCTGCACCAATCACATGTGTTTTCATTTCCCCTGCAATATTCTTTGAGCAATTTTTGTGACAAATGCAATCAGTGGCAGAGTTGTCACTGCAAAGTGACAGTGCTGATGACTTCATAATCAAGTTGTGTTGATGCCAATCATTATATTCATACAAAGTTTTTAACTCTGAAGGCACATACAAGTTGAGCTGGTTGCAAATACAGGTGAAAGCAAAGAATGAGCCTCTCGTTCCAACAATAAACTTCAGTTTTATTGCCCTGCATTTCAGTTGTCACCAGTGTTCATTGTTGCACATTGCTGCTTTAAGGAGTTCTCTTCTTGTTGCCGACTTTGTTTGCAGTGCTCCATCTGGGATTTGAGAATATATGAGGAGGAAGACCTGACCTGTAGTTCTAGTGAAGGAATCAGTAAAAACATTAATTTCATTCTCTATAAAATCACAATTCTTGAAATAGTTATATACATGCAACAGTCTAGATGAGAGTGGTTAACCATGTGACTACTGAACAGACCACTGTTATGAACATAGTGATACCATAGTGATACAGCAACATCAGGAAGAAGGAACACGAGAAACTTGAGAAGTACCAAGGACTCAGAGAAGAGCTCAAGATGTGGAGGGTAGCAGTGGTCCGAGTGGTAATCGGAGCACTAGGTGCAGTGACTCCCAAGCTAGGCAAGTGGCTCCAGCAGATCCCAGGAACAACATCCTAGATCACTTTCCAGAAGAGTGCAGGACCCTCAAGCTCCCAGGCCTCTGGTACAGGACCTGAGCTTGAAGGATAGACCGCCCAAATGAGCGAGAGGGGGATTTTATCTTTTTTATATATAAAATTAACATAATGACGTGATAATCCATAAAGAATAGTATCCCATCTTGCACTGCTACTAGTAATTTTAACTCATTCATAAGTTGTAGTTAAGGTCCCATTTCCTTTCCCACATAATTATCCATGAGAGCATGCTCTTTGTTCCTAGCGTTGGTCATTTCCACATCAAAAGGTAAAAAGGAGGAAAGTACAGTACGTTAAGACACACCATTCCTCCTTTTTTCAACATTACCTTTAACTCTCTCCCATTGAAAAAGGCTTTTCATTCCCATGAAGATGACTCTTTTGTTGTTGTTGTTGTCTTCAGGTTCACTACTTTCATGTGGGAAGCATGTTACTGATGGCTTGTTATGCTTGTGCAACTAATGCATTCTTCCTCACGCTGTGTGCTTCTGATCTCATACCCAGTGTTAGTGCTTGTGTTTTTATGAGTAGCCAGTGTAAGGGTGAAGGTAGACTTGATTAAATTATGCTCTACAGCTGTGGTGACTTTCTTCCACTGGAGTCTATGATGCTCTAAGCTGAATTATCTTCCTTTGTAATGGAGATTAACCTCACTAAAAAAATGTACGTAGCCTATTTAACTTCCATATTTTAACATGGGCCACGTGAGCCTCACTAACGAAGCAGTTCTGCCTCGAATGCTAAGGGTTGTACAAGATTTAAAACTGTGGTCAATCCTTCCCTGCTTACAGGCTTTTAGGGGTAATAGGATAAGATTAACACATTTGCATACTATTGCCATGAATTATTCATGCAGTGTCCTCTTCTCTAATTTGCAGGAGCAGGGCCTGTCTCCTCATTCACTTTAACATCTGGGTGACCTGGAAGTGAAGCAAAAGAGCCCCAGTGCCTATCAATCCACTCTTAGTGTCACCTGGCACGTGCCACCCTTGTATTAGCTTGGTACTTACTATAGCTCAGCCAGCCATGTGCACTAGGGTGTGGATTGGAAAAACTGTTGCAATTTGAGATAAAACTATGGTTTACTTAAACATATTGTCCAAGTATTCCGAATGCATTCATTCAATTTTATTTTTAAATGTAACTTTCATTTTGCATCCGTTGCATGTCTGCAGCCCTGGAAACTCAGATGAATCATTGGCTCTTTTAATGTTCATCAAAGCAGACATTGATCACAAATAAGGAAGTCCCAAGAACACAGAGAGGAACTTTGCACTCGTGTTCATATTGATTTTGTTTGTTCCTTTTTTGCGCATTTAAAAGAGAATAGATACAACATGATAGCCTGACAAGAATGAGAGCTTAACTCACTGGCGTTGACACTGGTAAGACCTCATGATAATTTGTGGGGCAAATGCTAAAGACTATTTGGTATATTCAGTTTCCACATAACAGATAAGTAATTTTTTGATAAAGCCAGCTAGCAATGTAATATCTTTGCAATTTGCTAAACTGGTAATTACGCTGAAAATTATGGGATTAAAAAATGGCTCAACACAACAAGCTGGAGATCACCTCAAAGTGACTTTACAAAATTAGATGTAAAAGCTGTTAAAGACTGCCAATTATATACCCAATATGAGCAGTCAATTAAAAATAACAGCATGCAAGTTTTCTAACTAAAGTAGAATATATCAGTTTTCTTTGTTACCTTTTATTTTAGGTAAATAACCAGTAATAATAAAGATACCACTGACACCGGGTGTTTCCTGGTTTTCAGTTTCTTTCTACTTGTAGTTGGAAATCATCATTTTCAATTGGAACAGCCTCTCAGGTTGAATTTCAAACTCTGAAAGTCAGAACACCCCAACTGCCAATCTTAGATGGCAGCTGTTAACATAAACAGTAGTAAAACTGTTAAACTTTTACTTTGTCGTGCATTTGTGATTTGCCAAATAGGCTTTTGGTAGATCATTGACCAGAGTCTGCCTGTGAATGTGCTGCAGCAGTGTTTTAATGTGCAAAAAGAAAAAAAGAGCATTTTTTTGTATTGCTAATGAGTGGCTCAAAATGTTTGGTATAAACAGCATGTGCAAATGAATACAGCGCTGAGAATTATGAATTATGAGCATTATGTAACATGCATGTGCTTATGCTGCTTGTACTAGGCTGAAAGTATTAACTTTGTCTGACCCTTCTGGTTGTTTTTAGGTTATAGTCATAACCATCCATCATATATTATTAATATCTACTAAATCTAGTAATATATGTCAAATATTTTACAAATATTAATTTATCATTTCACAGCACTAGCAATCTGGTAGAAATGTTTTGTGAATTTTTGAAGCTCTTTTCCCCCTCACCTTGTTCCTTTGTTGGCTAGTGATTTAGGCTGAATGGGGTTATTACACAGCTGGTGTAATGGAGATTTTATGTCTCGAGTTTAGCACTTGGATGAGGCATATTTGGAAAGACTGAGTGCTGATCACTACAAAGCATAGACCACTCATTACCAGAAAGCATTTGCCTCCCTTGCTTGCATCATTAACAAAATATTTGAGATCCATGATCACCTTTGCGTTTGGATGCATGCACTTGCATCTTGGTAGGTGTGCAAATGTGTGTTTAGACAGCTTAGTCAGCCTTATGCTTTAGTCATCTGAGCTCCTTTTTGCTGCTCTCCCTCACCTGCTGATGGCTCTCTTCCTGCTGTTGTAAAGATACAGAATGATTCACAGCCTCTAGTCACAACATGGGGCTCCCAGCTCCCAGACAGGCATCAGTCTCTTTCATTGACTGCAGTTCTGTGACTGACTGTCTGAGTATCTGATGATCTGATCTGACTCACCTCAGTCTGCTGCTTATAAAGCCCTCTCCTCTCCTCTCACCATTTAGTTCCCCTCTTATTTGACTTTAATTGCTTTATGTGCTAATTATTGCTCTTCTTCTGAAAGTGCATGTATTGGTAAAGTTATGTTTCCCCAAGGGTAACGGTTCTAAAATGTCCAACAGTGAAAAGTATACTCTAGTGAAATGAAAATATAATCACTACCTTGGGAAATAAGGTGAGCCAAATGCACAATACTGTGTTTGCAACCTTATCTGCAAGGTATACCTAGTGCTTGTTATCGTGTCTGGACAAAATTGTTTATCTGAACAACCTACTGCATTGCGTTGTTTTTGAACGCACCCTGGACTTGTCAGATGTGCCTTGCTGCATACACTGCCAAGTTTATTAGAAACAGTTTTTTCTTCATACACTTTTTTTCATTTGTTTAAACTGTATTCTCTTCTTTGTTATATCATAATGGTTCTGTTAAAATACATTTAGATAACATACATACTATTACTGTTGTTTTGGTTTCACTGATGTCACTGCCTTTGCTTAATGGGAACTCTTGCCAGACACATCTGGTACCAGAAACACAGTTTGTTTGTTTGTTTGTTTGTTTGTTTGTTTGTTTGTTTGTTTGTTTGTTT
>NW_024582917.1:315721-348821 GCF_018398535.1 Haplochromis burtoni
TTCTTTCTTTCTTTCTTTCTTTCTTTCTTTCTTTCTTTCTTTCTTTCTTTCTTTCTTTCTTTCTTTCTTTCTTTCTTTCTTTCTTTCTTTCTAATGTTTTGTTTGTAAATTTGCATCTAATCTGTGAAGCAATAGGGGCTAATTGATTCAGGAAACCGGTTCTGATCAGATCAATTTGGAAGCAGTTCTTCTAAATTCTCAGCCTTACATACAACCTCCTCTCTTTTTTGTTATTTCTTCCCCGTGGGCTGTGATCTGCCCCACCTCATTCCCCCTTTTCCCAGACACCAAAGAGCTACAGTTTTTTTTTTCTTTTGGGGGGGAAGCAAAAAACAAGTCACAGTTCCCTGTTACTCCTCCTCTCTCCTTCCATATTCATTTGCACACTTTTCTGCATCCCATTTCTCTAATTTGATGTTGTGCGGTTCCAGGAGGAAGTTCTAATTTGTATCTTCTTAGATATGAGCATGTAGTGGGTGTGTGCAGATAAGGACCACCCTCCCACAGGAATAATGCATTATTCTCTGTGTGATGTACCGTGGTGATATGGTGGAAGGGCTTGTCAAGGATGTGATGGGTCTTTGTTACCTGACTTTTTCCTTTTTTTCCTGCTCCTTTCCTTCCTCTTGCCTTCTATCTCGGCACTCCTCCCTGCCTTCCTGACAAGTGTGCCTCTTTAAAGAGCTGTTTGCTGTTTGACTGAGAAGTCAAAATCTGAACATTGCTCCAGTGGTGCACACACACCACCTTGTAAAAAGCCTCATCCCATCTCTCTCCCTCTCTTTTTCAAAAATCGTATTTAACTTTGCCATATCCGTTTTGCTTTTCACTTTCCGTTGCTCCTAGACTTTCACTTTCTATCTTCTAAACATGTGATTTAGTTGAAATACTTGCACTGATGCCTGAATCTGATTATTACTGAACTTGCTTCTAGATTGAACACCTTTAGAAGCACGATTTTCAAACTAAAGTGAAGTAAGAGGAGTACTGGGTTGACACCACGTTGCCTTCAGGTGGCAAAGACTCAAAGCAAACAATAAACACACTTGTGTGCTCAACAGAAATGCACACAAGCTCATTTGTTTGTTCACAGTTGCGTGTTTTTTTCCTGGTATGTGGGGGAGGTATTTATGCAAAATACCACGTCTCTATTTCCATCTTTTTTTTTTCTCCATGTAAAAAGAGTGTTTTGTAGGTTTGAAGAATTCTTAGACATCAGGTGCACGCAGCAGAACAAGCACCATAACAGCCATTGTTTTAGTCATACAGCCACACGTGGGAGTTATCTTCTTTTTGTTAGTGAAGTTTTGGAAGTAGACTTCATAATCAGTGAATATGTCTTTAATGAGTCTATGCTGGAAAATAGTGACAGATGCTTATCATAGAGGCACTAGAGCATAAAGGTAATGTTGTTTGGTAGTGGCTCCATGTTATAGTGGTTAATACAGTTGCCTGAGACACCAAAGATTCCTGGTTCCAGACAGTTAAAGTGACTGCTTACCTTCAGGCTTCCCACACACAAGACATTTTCAGTTTCTAAAGCATCTGCTTGTATTAGTTCTATTATTATTATATTTTGTTACATACTAGACTGGTGGGAATAATGCCAACGTAAAGCCGCTTTTTCAACAAACTCAAGTCCCGAAGTTTTCTCCATGGTGTGAATGCCTGCGCAGGGTTTCGCTCTAACTCACATTCTTTGCCTCCTTTAACACAGAGTCTTTTGTTTGCTCAGAAGAGTTTTCACAGTTTTTCCGATTGTTGCACCATTCAATATTTCGACTACATGGGGAAGGCTATCAGTGGCTAACAAAAGCTCTGTCCTCCAGTCTTTCATCTGGTGGCAGACACACACACACAAACAGAACTGCATGGCTAACGTGACACTTATATTCAACCAGTGTGATTGCTGATGTTGTTATTATTCAACAACCAGTACCACCAGATTGTGCAGGAAACGTTAAAAATGATGGATATACGATTGCTCTGAGTTCATGTAACTTTGAATTCTCCTTAAATTAATAAAATATACATAGTTGGTGAATTTTAAATTAAAATTCTGATGTTTCTTTTTTATCAGTGTCTCAATGCGAGATGCACTTGCAACCCTCTAAATAAAATTCAGGATTTTCTGTGCTTTGCCTTGAATTTGTTCCAGACACTGAGGTAATACTTGATAGATTGTGCTGAGGGCTACATCAGCTTAAGGGGATGACCATACTCTGTTTCCTATCAAGTGCACCCACTCTTCCCACTCTAGGAGAAAAAGTATATGTATTCTATTTATTTAGTTTTTTATCATTATTTTTAACTTCGATCATAGCAACTGTGCTTATTCCTACAGTGGTTTTCTTATCGCCAAATATACATTTGAATGTCAGACACATCTCCCGCCTGCTGATCCATATCTGTAGATTCTCTCTTTCTCTCGTTTGTAAACCACTCCAGCAAATGTTACCTTTTCTTATCTGAATTGGGAAAATAAGCTTTTTTTCTTCACCCCGTTCACAGCATGTGTGGATCTGTAGACAGGATAACCTTGGTTGCTGAACTGTAAATGTCACTGTGGCTTGCTAGCCAGTTGCATTTCTTTTCACAGGCCAGTGTGGCTCTCTTACGGGGGCACACCCGTGACACCAGGACTAAGCAGATGTGCACACATGAATGAGAATGAGTCAGCAGAGCTCTCACTGTTGACCAGGAGAGGCTGGCTGAAATATCATCAAATGCCAGAAATACTTGACACATGAAAGATTATCAAAGAGATAATAGCAACAAACACGATGTGCTCTGCAAAACCCCCCCCCCCCCCCCCTCCCCCCCCATCCCTTCAGGGTGAAAACCAAGGCTGAAGAAGGTGATGACCAGGCGCAGCACCAGGACACACTATAGCTCATCAAGCTGCAGAAAGGCACAATGCACACCTCTCAGTGCCTGGAAAATGGATAATACTGCACCTGAAAACCCACTAGAGCTTATTGTTGCTGCCTTTGAAAGGATTTTAACATTAACTAGACATCAAGTGTGACTTGCAAGGCTTCTGGTTAATTTACTGGTTTTATCCAACAGCTATTACAAAGATGGAGTATGTTGTCAACGCTTTTACTAGAATCAAAGCAATCAAGTTTTTTGTTTCATACATACTCACTCATTTATGTCTCCTTTTGTGTGTTCTTTCTGCTTCCATGGCCATCAGTTTATATCGCTTGCATGCAGAAAATTGAAAGGGCATATCTAAGCAGCATCTGGATTTGCATGCTAGGTAATTTGTTCTTCACACAGAAAGATGGTAGATGGGAGGCAGTTATGCTTATTAATATTTCAATACTGCGGTTATTGGTCTGTGCCTCAGCCCTCAAGGTTTATCTGTGTGATGGCGTATTTTGGGGACTGAGACCATCAATATTCGTGGCAGGAGGGTATTATGCAGTTTATTATGAGCATCCTTTGCCTGCTGTAGGTTCCCAACCATTGCCCCCAAATGGCTCTTCAGTCTCAAGATCACTAACTTGTGATCTTGAAACAGTGTTCAGCAATTTATTTGTTTTTTTTACTGCCAGTGTAAAAACAGAGGATGCCTGACTGTCATGCATTAATTTAGACTGGCATACTGGCCAGGGTAGTTTCGCGGTCTGCAGGGTAGTTTCACGTTACAGCATCAGTGGATCTTGCTTAAAGTGTGTAGTTTAGAGATGTTTTATGCATATACTCTTTATATAACAGGTCGATGAATTTGGTTAGCAAAGGTGTATGAATCAACTGTATGGTCCACTGCCCATAGGTCACAGATAAAATACTAGAATTTCAATTACCAGTCTTCTTGACTGTACTGTTAGTAGCATTAATGCTATTAGAATATTATTGTGGTTAAACCCCCCACCAAAAACCACAAAGTGTGCACTTTTGCAATTTAAAAAAGTGTTTAATTGGATCAATTTTTTTTAAAAGGGAAAATGGGAAAAAAATGGGCCATTATGTTGAGATCAACTTTTAAATCCTACCTTTTTTGTGGAGGGGGTGGTGCGTGTGTGCGTGTGTGTGTGTGTGTGTGTGTGTGTGTGTGTGTGTGTGCGTGTGTGTTCCTCCTTTTTATATAAAAAAAATGAACAGATTAAGAAGCTGAATGCTTTCCTAGCAATTCAGAGACAACATCATTAACTGCATGGACTTGTAAGACTGTGTCTCTACCTGTACAGTGGGGCAAAAAAGTATTTAGTCAGCCACCGATTGTTCAAGTTCCCCCACTTAAAATGATGACAGAGGTCAGTAATTTGCACCAGAGGTACACTTCAACTGTGAGAGACAGAATGTGAAAAAAAAGCCATGAATTCACATGGTAGGATTTGTAAAGAATTTATTCATAAATCAGGGTGGAAAATAAGTATTTGGTCACCTCAAACAAGGAAAATCTCTGGCTCTCACAGACCTGCAACGTCTTCTGTAAGAAGCTTTTCTGTCCCCCACTCGTTACCTGTATGAATGGCACCTGTTTGAACTCATCATCTGTATAAAAGACACCTGTCCACAGCCTCAAACAGTCAGACTCCAAACTCCGCCATGGCCAAGACCAAAGAGCTTTCGAAGGACACCAGGAAAAGTATTGTAGACCTGCACCAGACTGGGAAGAGTGAATCTACAATAGGCAAGCAGCTTGGTGTGAAAAAATCAACTGTGGGAGCAATCATCAGAAAATGGAAGACATACAAGACCACTGATAATCTCCCTCGATCTGGGGCTCCACGCAAGATCTCATCCCGTGGGGTCAAAATGATCATGAGAACGGTGAGCAAAGATCCCAGAACCACACGGGGGGACCTGGTGAATGACCTGCAGAGAGCTGGGACCAAAGTAACAAAGGTCACCATCAGTAACACGCTACAACGGCAGGAATTCAAAAACCGCAGTGCCAGACGTGTTCCTCTGCTGAAGCCAGTGCATGTCCAGGCCCGTCTGAAGTTTGCCAGAGAGCACATGGATGATACAGCAGAGGATTGGGAGAATGTCATGTGGTCAGATGAAACCAAAGTAGAACTTTTTGGTATAAACTCAACTCGTCGTGTTTGGAGGAAGAAGAATACTGAGTTGCATCCCAAGAACACCATACCTACTGTGAAGCATGGGGGTGGAAACATCATGCTATGGGGCTGTTTTTCTGCCAAGGGGACAGGACGACTGATCCGTGTTAAGGACAGAATGAATGGGGCCATGTATCGTGAGATTTTGAGCCAAAACCTCCTTCCATCAGTGAGAACTTTGAAGATGAAACGAGGCTGGGTCTTCCAACATGACAATGATCCAAAACACACCGCCCGGGCAACAAAGGAGTGGCTCCGTAAGAAGCATTTGAAAGTCCTGGAGTGGCCTAGCCAGTCTCCAGACCTCAACCCCATAGAAAATCTGTGGCGGGAGTTGAAAGTCCGTGTTGCTCGGCGACAGCCCCAAAACATCACTGCTCTCGAGAAGATCTGCATGGAGGAATGGGCCAAAATACCAGCTACTGTGTGTGCAAACCTGGTAAAGACCTATAGTAAACGTTTGACCTCTGTTATTGCCAACAAAGGTTATGTTACAAAGTATTGAGTTGTATTTTTGTTATTGACCAAATACTTATTTTCCACCCTGATTTACGAATAAATTCTTTACAAATCCTACCATGTGGATTCATGGATTTTTTTTTTCACATTCTGTCTCTCACAGTTGAAGTGTACCTCTGGTGCAAATTACTGACCTCTGTCATCATTTTAAGTGGGGGAACTTGAACAATCGGTGGCTGACTAAATACTTTTTTGCCCCACTGTATATACGCTGAACATTGGAATATTCACATTTCTGTAAAATTTGTAAGTTGCACAAGGCATTTTAAAAGGAATTTGTGTAATTGTTGTTGGACACTCTTGAGACCTTTCAGTATGAGGTAAATTTCAGAAGCCATCAGGTTGAGTGTACCTCGGAGCAGGTCTTTGCTGCTGGGCTTGTCCAAGGACACCTTGTCTCCTCTCTTTGCACTCCTTATTTCAGTCTGAGGAACAGCCCATCAAACTCAGGAGAAGCAATCACCAGTTTCATATTTGGTGCTGAAAACCAACACAAACACATTGGGAAGGGATAAACTGGGGCAGCCTGGCCATCATTAACCAGGAAATTATCTATTTCCAAGAATGCTGTGGCACTGAATTATAATATTAAACTGACAACATGTTTCCAAGGAAAACATACTTCTTGTTTACTCATGTTGATAAACACCTAAATGAGTCCAAGATGTGTGTTTTTTTTGTGAGTGTGTGTGTGTTGTTGTTTTTTTGCTTTCATATTGTTTTGTGAATTTATAATTAAATGATATTATTTATTTCCTTTTTTTTCTGGTTTTAGTTCCTGTGTTTGAAGAACATCCGGACATTTCTGAAGGTGTGTCACGACAAGTTTGGGCTCCGTAACAGTGAACTCTTTGACCCGTTCGACCTCTTTGATGTCAGAGACTTTGGCAAGGTGAGTTAAACATTACAAAGCATGGATGCATGTTCAGCTGTTTAATCTCCAAAATATCCTTTGACATTGCATGGGACAGAAACAGTACTGCCCACTTTAACTGCGCTGGCTACTTAGAGACATGATGTTGCCTGTGTTTCTGATAATATCAATCAGGCTACAACATTCAAGATGTGGCATTTTTCTGATTAGATCTTGTTCTACAGGCTGGAGTTTTATGAGTCTGGACATTTTTCAGCTTTGAAATGTGGAATTTGCTGCATTTATCACATGATACTCGTTTTTCTTCTGCTGTTACTACTGCTTGTTTGGAACTTATGAATACTCATTTTGCCCTCAATATAATGTGAAAAGCATGTGTAGAAGACATGTGCATTATAGTGCAGCATGCCTGTAAGGCTTGCATGAGTTTAAAGGTAGTTCAAAGTCAAACTGGTCAGCTGGTTACATTAGCTGTTATTGTGGAGCTGAGAGCTCAGCTGAGCATTTGGTGTGTAGCACCTCAGGGTCAGCAATCTCATCTCGTGTCACTAAGTGACGAGAGTTAAGTGCAATACTCTTTCCTAACATTCTGCAATCTGTGCCTACAGTAAGGTGGGATATGTGTGTTGGTCCAACAGTGAAGATGTCTGACTCACTTGTGCATAGTATTAGCTGATGAAGAGTCTAATGAACATTTGTTTTGTGCAATATTAAAGTGGACTTTTAAAAACGTATTTAGTGGTTAACCAGAGACCCTCAGATGAATTTCCTAAATGTTATCTTGGGCAGACTGCAAAGCTACATGTTGGCTCCTTGTACCTGGCTTGACAGCCAGACATCTAGGAAAGAAAAACACTCGAGGTGGTTTAACATCAAATCAGGATGTCTTTGAAGATGATCTTAGCACTCCCACCAATTTGTTGATCCAGAAAACTCAGGAGGGGATTATATTTTTCTACCAGAACTGGGAATGCCTTAGGATGCACCCAGCTGTTGTACATACCTGGGGGAAAACACTTCTGGTTACTTTCTTTCATCTGGTCCTGAAAAAGTTTATCATCAAATCGGCTGGTTTAACTCCAGGTTTATATATCATTAAAAATATCAACATACAGCACTGCTTTTAAATATGACTTTTTTCCATGCATCTCTCGCTGGTTAGCTTAGTCAAAAACTAAAAACGGGATGGCAACCTCTTTGGCTAGAAAAATGTGGTTGTCCTGTGATAATAATTTTGATCAGATACTAGTCTCCAACCATGGTTTTCTCTAGTGTGTCTGTTGTATAACAAGACAATCATGCCATGGTCAACATATTGTGTTGGTTTCAGCTGCTGAAGATGTAATAGCTTTGACTGCACCGTGTGTGGCTACAGAGTGAGCCTTGGCTTCTTTTCGGCTGTTAAAACAGGCTGCATGTAATGCATGATGTTCATAAATTAGATGGTGGCAGCTCATACCATTGTGCCAAGACTTATGTGGTACATGTTTATGTGATGTTAATACTGTAGCCTTTCAACTGATTGAAAAAGCTGTATTTATACTGAAGCCTGGAGAATATTCTGTAGAGGTGATGTATGAATAAACTATATTACATCATTTTTGAATGATGACAATGAGGAATGTTATCTACTCATTAATCTATTAAATTCCAGATCTTAAACACGCTCGCTCATCCTGCTGTGGACTGAAAAATATAGGCCCAATGAAAGAAGAGGAAAAAAGGAATGAAAGGAAAGTTAAAGGAGACAAGGACTCATTTGGCAGTTTGTAGATAAACCACAAGACGATATCTGAGAGTCAATGAGCTTTCAGTGAATGGTATTAAAATCCAACGGCAGTCAGAATCAATCACATAGGCCCTCCATATGTCAATTTAGAAATTGCTTTTGTATGGTCTCAGTGGTGGCAGGCTTGTCTCACTATTGATTTTCCATTAAGGGCCAAACATCACATTATAATATATTGAATTGAAAATTCAATATATTACATTTGTTGAAAATGCTTGGGATCAGAGTAACAAACAGGGCATTCTGCTAAGTACAGCCCTAATCGTTGGTTGGAACTACAGTGAAAGCTATAATTTAAGAGCTGAATTAAACCAGATGGGTTTGGGGAGAGGGTTTTTTTTTTTTTTTTTTTTTTTTTTTTTTTTTGGTGGCAGAGCTTCTATAAACATTAATCAGCCCCCATCCACCTTTCATACCTCCACATTTGCTGCCAGGGGACCCAGAGTTCATCTCCCTTGGCCTCTGGTCACCATCTCTTCCTCTAATGATGGCTTTCCGCAGGTCACAGGCAGAGAGATTCAAGGCCAAAAGAGCCCAATGCTATTACAAAGTAATTGTGCCTCCAAAACCTCCCCGCTACGCTTTCCAGCGGGGCTGGTATTGAAACAGATGAAGCAAATAACCAACTCGATGTTTTCTACCGACTTTTCTTTTTTTTATAATCAAAGTAATTTCATCCCAAGACACCTTTGGCCACATCCAACTTCGGCTTATGCTCGCTTGTTTTGTGAAGCCCTTGTATGCTTTCATGCACATATCGCCACACTTTGATTCTTTGCGCTCTAACCCATCCCCCATCATTAGAAATTCATTATGACATCATTAAACCAATGAAATACAGCTTATTACAGTAGACCCCAGAGAACGCTTTTATTTAAACACCTCCCTCCATCCGAACCCAGCCGCCTCGTTTCCTTTCTCCCAACCTATTTTAATTAGCCACCAAAGGAACATTGCTGTCATTTAAATGAACATGGTAATCAGTTTATTTGGCTGTTGCCATGATTAGCATAATTAGCCTGCACCTGTTAACCATCTATCAACAGTTTGGTAATTTTCCATGTGTGACTGGAGAGCAGTGGAGGAAGGAAGCTTTCTGACAGATTTGCTGTCTTCATTAAAGGAAATGGCGTCATTTATTTGAGATGCAGCCAGAGTTGCTTGGATCCATTTCTAGATTGAAATAGCCTTGGATCCATGACTGAGGGACTTGTGAAGTGTAAAGCTATAAAAGTAATGCTCAGTGACTTGATAGTGAAGTGTCAAGGTGAATTTCACTTGTAGGCTGCATTTGAATGGAAAGTGGATGTTCAGTACGTCATGGTCCCCCGTTTTTAACCTAGTGTTTTGAGTTTTGTTGTGGTTTCATACCATTGCATTAAGAAGACCATTTAAGTTCAAGCTTTGAATTTAGTCCTGACTTTAGTTCTTTTGAGTGTCTCGGAGTTTATCTATATTTCTAGTTCATGGTGTCTTGTTTGATATTAGGGTCCTTTCATGTCTTTGTTTCATCTCTGTGTCTTGTCCTCAGCATCTCCTGTGGAAGTCAGTCTTGTTTCTATGTTTATTTACCTTTGTTTCCCCAGTTGTCTTTGTTTGTCTCTCTGTGTCTTTCTGGTTTCTCAGTGTCCCTCTCTCTCCCACTCCTGTCCCTAACTCTCTAGCTCTTTCTCTTGTCTCTAGCTCGCTGGGTCTCTCAGTCTTTCAGCTTTGTTATGTTTCTCGTACTTCCTGTTTTATTCTGATAGTCACTTGTCCATCATTGTGTGCTGCATCATCTTTCGTTTTCCTTTCCCTGTCTGTCAATTAGATTATACCCAGCCGTGTTCCCCAGGTGTTTCCCCTCTGCCCTCATTCCCTGTGTCTATTTATTATCTGCATTTCCCTCTGTTCCTCGTCGCGATCTACCGCAATGCTGTGTGGGTGTTCTGTTCAGTGGTTCTCGCTAATGTGCTCTGGTACCTGCCAGTTCTGTGTATTCTTGGAAGTTTAGCAATAAAGCTCCAGTGATTCCAGCCCTGTGTCTGTGTTCTGGGTCCACAAGCCTGCCTGCCACACAGTGACACATGACACAGTGTGAGTTTGTGTTTACATGAATCAGGTACCACTTTGCAGGGTTATTCAGATGACAGCGAGCACATTTTTCAGTGTGCTAACAGTAACTTTGTGCTCATTTTCCACCTCAGTTAAATTATCCACTTTAGACCTTTTGGAAAAGTATTTGTGTTTGAAATTTGCTTGAATTTAATGTGCTTTAGAATAAATCCTACATTTCATAGTAGGATAGCACAGATATTTGGACAGCATTGGAGCCTATAGCCTAATCTAATGTCAAATACACAATACAAACCTTGAAACAGATGGAGAGCAGTAATGTGAAGGAATCCCAGCACAAACACGCACCAGTCTCCCCATTTCATTTGTACCAACTGCTCCTTTTTCCAGCAGCCTTTCTTTTCCCTCTCACTTCTCCCATCCATCTCTTTCCCTTCCTCACTGTCCTCTTTTCCCACTCATTCATCTCACACCACTTTCACTGTGAGTGTGTTGTGATAAGACTTAGCTAGCTGCAGGCGAGCCACAATTGTGTCGGGACGCCATGATTGCCAATGGTCGGCGGTGTTTGATTACCCTGTCTGCTGCCCTGAAATCTCTGCACACTGAACTCTGCTCCTTTCATTTCCTTTCTGCGCTCTGTGGCTGAAAATAGCTAGTTGCTTAGCATCCACGCCCAGTGCTACTAACATCTGGAACGTGCCTCAACCACTGCTGGCCACTTGCCTGAATGCTATTTACTGAAGTATGTTTTAACCTCAGTTACACACCCTCGTGCTCATTTGTAGCCAGTTTGTGAACATGTCATACAGTATAAAATATACATTCTAACCCTAGGAGCTCTTTGCAATTGTTTTCATTGTATTAGCAGGCTTGCTGCATTTCATGTACTCTGTGCATTATTTTGTTATGATAAGTTAAACTACTCAGAAATTGCCTAGCTTATGGAATTATTTTGCTTCATTTCTAGTAGATTTGAGTAAAAGAAATGATAGGTAAGACTTGATTTGCTGCTTAATGTCACTAACATTACAACTCATGTGCATGAAGGAAAGTTATTGTGCATTTGGAGAATTCATAAAATGTGTTTGCTCTGACATCATAGGTGTTTTTATTTATTTATTTTAATTTTCACCAAAGCTGGAGTTACAAAGAAGTTCCTGAGGTTAATTATCCGCTGAAAGCCTGTGTTTTTGTTTAGCAATGGAAATTATATAAGGCTGAATTCTCCACTTAGTGTGCAGGCTTCCATCCTTGGTGCATTATTGGTATTGATTCACAAAACTGCGAAATGGGTTGTGATCTGTGCCTGTCAGGCTCAGGCTGGAGAGAGTGTAGTAAGTGATAGAGGGAGGTTTAAGGGTCAAGTAGCCAATGTTGGCAACTCGGGTGAATGCGTCAACTTCCATTAGTGGCCACATCCTCAGCAACTGTCCTTTACCTGTCAGGGACTAAGTGGATTTTCAAAGCTAACATTCTCAGTTACCTCATCCTTGTGAAGGAGATAAGGCTTTCTGTATTTCTTGCAAAATATATGCTTGTGAATGTTTGTTGGTGCAACTGGGCTAGTTTTGAGGCAGTGCAATCACTTGTGCTTATAGATTAATGATAAAGTTGATCTCTAAGACACTCTGAGGGGGGGGAAGCTCCCTGTTATCAATACGTATGAGTTTTTTTTTTTTTTAATTATTCTGTAGTTTCTTGGCATTTTTTAGCATTTAGCTTCCAGTTACAGTCACACAAAAAGTACCTCAATATTGTATATTGGCTAAAATTGAGCATCAAACAGGGGCGTTTTGCTGCCTTAACTGTTCGTGGGAACTACAGGGAAATCTTCACCTTGAAGTTTTATGCAACATTTTATCACCTAAAAGAAAGATCACTTATGCTGACGTTAGATTATTACTACTTACATACAATGCATCGGTATCATAATAGAGATATTTCAGCATTAGTAGGATGCGTTGTGTTACTTCTGCTTTTACTTGATCTAAATTCCTCATCTACCACAGCCTATCCACCAACAAAATATCCCTTGATCCAGGATTACCCCTACTGCTCCCAGAAGAAAGAATCTATCCTTATAACCTTCAGTGAAAACACTCCCTCCTGCCTCAGCAGACAGGTTTGTGGCTGCTCTTTCCATCCCTGTGCTCTCCCTCTTCACCGACTGTCCATCAAGACCCCCCGACTGCAAGTTTTTTACATAAAGCTTCCTAGATAGAAATGAATAATTCATTGTAAATGCCACGGTGCTGATGATATTTCTCCTAACATTAATTATAAATGAAAACTTCCTCCCTCTTCATGTGTTTAGACCCCCTTCTGTCTCTCCTTCCCGTGCTACACTCCCACAGCCTCATTACTTCTGCAGCTCGTTATTGCCACACCCGTCAGAACAGGTGGTTCAGTGGAGGGGTGTAATGATTCTGAGGCTAGGACCAAAAACATCCACAGGAAAGTACCATACTGAGTAATGATGTGGAACTGTTGATGTCTACTTAATTTATTAGTCAATAACTAAGTTAGCACCAGGTAGTTATAAAGAAACTCTGTCATGAATTCATGTTGAATTCACATTCTCTTCAACAGTGACAACGATGCTTACTTGAAACTAGATTTATTTTTTGTTTTGTTTTATGAAATTCTGTTGTTGCAATCACAAAGAAAGAAAGAAAGTCTTAATGCTATTCAAATGTTGAAACTAAAGCGACAATACCTTTCTGCATCAGTGGCAATATCTCACATAGCTTAAGAGTTTTGTCTTTGTTCCTTTCTTCCTCTGCAATTTATTTTGCTACTATTCTTCCTCTGACAGCATTGAGTAGGAGTGTCATTTAAACCACACGCTAAGGGAGAAGGAAAAAAAGCAAAGTGATGGGCTGTTTTAAAACCGTTTATTGAACTTTTAAAGCCCGGTCTAGTGTGAATCCCACTGTGGAAATAATTGGCCTCTTTTGTTTTGGGTGGCAGTGAAGGCTACTATACGCTGCTAGAAAGAAACTGACAGGGAAAAAGAAAAGATTTGATTTGGCTCAAGCTTCGTGTTCAGCCTGGGCCTTTTGAAGATTCTCAGCTCACTGTTATGCATTGCTCAGTACCCAAAAGGCTGCTGAGGTGTGATCACACGTCTCTCTCGCGTTCGAACTGTGAGTCATTGGTCACTGGAGGGTGTGTCCTTGTTGCGAGATTGGTGTCTTGGAGCACAGCACGACTAAACTAAGGGGATAAATAGGAAGGGCCCCCACAGAGCAAGGCTGCTTGAATTCATCGCAGCTGGTGTGAGCTCTCATTATTTCCCCTCCCCCAATTTTTCCACCCCTGAGGCTTCAGAAGCACAGCTGTGATGGACAGGTATCCTCTGAGGTATAGTCACTGGAATGAAAAAAAAAAAAAAAAGACCTCACCAAAACTGCTGTCTGTCCTATTTTTCACCCCTTCATTACAGCGATTACTTACAAATGGCACTAAAATACAAGCCCACTGAGCTCATATAAATCATATTTATTTGAAACTGGATTTCAATATATATTTTCCATTATGTAATTGTGACATACTTGCTCTCAAATTGATGATTATTTCCCAAATCTCCAGTGTTATGGCATAAACAATGACTCAGCACCTTATTATTTCAGGAGACATTTGGCACTCAGAATGTCAAGGTAGATTTAGAGAAGCAGGAGAAATACGCTACTTTTTAAAAAGCCATTAGGTTTAACAAATGGCAGTGTGTGTCAGAGAAAATGATTCATTTGTTTGTTAATAAGGTGGGCTCACTAGGAAAACTGCAAAAACTCTTTCTTTACACTTCCAACACCAGTATTAAGTGGTATAAAGGGACAGAGGCACCAATAAAAGGAAAAGCTTTTCCAGTTAGTTGCATCCTACCAGCGTTAATGGACCCCGTGTTTACTGACGCACAGTAAAAGTCGGTCATTGGGGTTCGGCTTGGGGTCTAATAGTGAAGATCTCGGCTATATAAACATCTAATATTTCAAATTAAATGATTTTAAATGAGAATTATCATTTCAAGTACATACTATACACAAGGTGAAAAGATGTAGCTACACGGACTCTTCTTAACTGTGCATGTCAGGTCGCTGTTAAGACATCATTGTCCCACATGTCACATAGAAATCAAAGATCAGATTTATTACTAAAAGTGAAGATTTAATTCAGAAAATATTTTTATGATTGGCTATTTGTATATGTAAGAGTAGAGACAATTCTTGCAAGGTTGCACCCTATTGATTAGATATCAGCTTTCCTTTAGTATCATTGAAGAGTAACCCTCAGGGATTCTGCAGTCACTCCAACCTCTGACCTCTGGGGACAAATGTATAAGTCAGTAGAATCTCAGACCAGAAAGAAAATTATACTCAGAACTCAAGTCCTCTGCACTATTTAAAGCACAGATTTAGAGCACTTTAAATTTGGGCTTATCACTTGCTTTGCCAAAAAAAAAGTCACTGTGTCAGACATGCATGACTGTACAAGTGGAAAAAAACACTTCACTCAATTGGAACGTTAACAGTGCTGTCTATGGAAGCCATTAAATTTGTCATTGCCTTTTATACGGTCCAGTTCATCAACAGGAACACAAAGTGCTGAAGGACACACACACACATATACACACTAGTGTGTGTAGGTGGACACTGAAACCCGCACATTTGTGCACAAACATGCGCACACAGATTGAAGCTCAGGGCCATAAAGTCTCTGCTGGAGCCTGTGCTCTCTGATTTCCCCTTATCAAAGGGTTGTAAAATGGAAATTAGACTGAGTGGATGACATAGTTTCTCATTACCTGCGGCATGTATTATAGAAAGTCACAGCAACACATTTAAGTGTGATAGCGACAGCCTGATATTGGCAAGATGCTCAAGCCCACTTACCTTTTACTAATCCCATTAATACACCACCTTCCTCCTGTTCTACCACATTTCTCTGCCAGATTCTGCAGCATATGGTCAAGATGGTCTTTCTTTTTTTTTCTTTCTCAGATTCTAGTGTTCCCACTTCCCTCTCCCCCACCCGTGTCTCACCTCTAATCCATGTAGGTCAAAATAATTGTGTTTTTACCTGTGGGTGTACCTTGTGTTCAGCATGGCACATGGTAATTTGATATGGTTGATAAAAAGCTAGCAGCCAGGATCCTTATTGTGTGCTGCTGGGTAGCTTGCCAGGTGTTATAAATGCCCCCTGCAGCGACCACTAAACTGATTCCCTCCTCTGTGCTTCTGTTCATTCATTTCTCTGCGGGGGCATTGTTGTAGGTAGCAAAGATGCACAGACCTTATGTGGCTTGTTGGGTGGACTGCATGATGTGCTGGTAAAGCTAAAAGTTCCCTTTCTTAAGGGAACATGGAGTGGCTCAGGAACCAAAAAAAAAATAAAATTTTTGGCTTGATTGGATGACTAAATTCAAATTGAAATTGTATTTGTCACACACACACAACCATACACAGTATGACATGGGGGTGAAATGCTTGTAGCTGTACAATGCCCGACCATTAAATGACAGAAGACTGTACTTACAAAATCTAAATGTTCATTACATTAAAATATTTTTTTATGGCAAAATGTGCAGCTTGTCTTTTTTTCGGCAAAAGTCTCAAGCCACCACTACATCCTTTTTTTTTTAAATATTTTCCTTCCAGAAAGATTTTGTTGTTATTTTTTTAACATGCTTTTGAGCAATAGTTCTCCAGGCTTTCTGAAGGTCTTTTAAAGCTTTTCTTTGGATGTCAGACGTTGGATGAGGTTGCTTTTTCCACTTATTTTTAGTCCATTCCTTGTACCTGACCATTTTCAGAGGAATGTGTTTTTTGTTTGTTAAACCACGTAACACTGACCTCTGAAGCCTTAAGCATAATAAATCTATCTAACTCAAGGGACCAATGTTGTGTGCAAACATAACAGAAAACTTAACAAAGAACATAGTATTTTTAGGCACTTTGTTACTAGCAGCCTGTCACAAGAACAGATAATTTATTTGCATTTCTTTAGCTGAATCTATGAGAAATGCCAATAATAAGACAATTTGACAGGAATAAAATAGTGGTTGATTCCCAAATTCCCACTAGATAAGTGGAGGCCAAAAAAAGTGTCCGGTTAAAAAACTTTCCAGTAGATGAACAGTGTGTGAGTTTTCAAATTAATATTCCACAAATCTCTTAGAGTTCACTGCAGTTTGCATTTAGAAATGTCAAAGTAGGTTCATGAAGGGCCAGAGTTCTCTAAAGCAATGAAACAAAAGACTAAAATTAGTCAAGTCAAATATTCCCATTGCAAACATTTTCTGTAGAAATATTAGTAATGAGGATTTTTTTTTTTTTTAAATTTTATTAAATGCTACCTTATGTGTCACACGTGAAGAAAAGATGAATTAATTCAGGAGTCTAAGCCCATTTCTGACATTTACTTCCATATCTGATGTAGTGAGACACACTCCTGAACATAATTCTTAGCTTCTTTTGGATGTGAGTGTGTATGCACACCTACACGCCTTTCCCCCATGCTGTGCTCTGTCTGCCTTGGCTGCAATTACCAGCAGAGAAAGTGCCCATATAGCTACCTGCTCATCATCCCAGAGCCAGGGCCCAGCCCTGGACAAAGCACATACAGCAGCTCCTGCCAGAGACTGCATTATGGAGATTAGGGTGAAAGCTTGACAAAGGGGAAGGAGACGGGCTCGATGTGAGCAGTAAGTTCAGAGAATGGATATTAGTTTGCTTCTGGATGCTCCTGTAAGGCTCAAGCTCAAGGAGAAGTAGGGAGAAAAGCAGGATTAGGATTGGGGGGGGGGGGTAAAAAAAAAGAGAGGCTGAAATGGAGTGAGGGACAGAAACAGACTAATCCTGTCAAACATGTCAGTCACTGACTTCAGAGTTGCGTCTTTTTTTTTTTCTTATGATTTCATCTTAAACAGTAATTTGGGATTTTATTCAAAATTCTTTGCGCTTTTATTGGAAGCTCAGAAAAAAAAAGGTTGTATTTTAAATGTTATAAACATTTTTCAGAATTTCCTTTTGAGCGGGGGGTTCTCCAGGCTTCTGTGAGCTCGATGAGACAAGTCATCTGACTACGCAATCAGACGGATAGAGTGATGACGTGAGAGGACACCCGCAGAGAACGGAGGGTCGCAGACTTGGCGCAGGCAGGCATAAAGACGAAAATTCTGGCAGACAGAGGTCAAGTGTTGGAGAAAATAATGTCTGAAAAACTCCAGTGTTGGAGGTATGCATTTAAAGAGATGATGAAGATGGATTCTAGAATGTAAAAGAAAAAAGATAGATTTGAAATGAAGAGTGACATTGCTATCATTCCTGTTGTGGTTGGAGTTTATTCACTCAGCTGGGTACCTTAGTGCCCTTTGTGATAAAGGAGAGTGGTTTCAGTGGTGGGAAGATAGAAAGCTAATGGCCAAACTGGACCTGTGTCAGCCTTAATGGTAACAATCAATAATCCCCTTAGTTTTTACCTTGGGAGCCTGGAGCCTAAGCTGGTGTGATTGTGGCTTTCTGTATGTTCTCATTTTCTACATACACTGCATAAAACAGTTTTTCCTGTATACGTTTGACTCGCTATATAACTGGGGCCAGGCCAGATTTATTTCCAAACGCTTAAAAGCCTAACATTATTTTCCCCATACTTTTATTAAATAGTAAGCCCAATGATTTTACTCCACAAAACAGGTTTGCTGGCCCATCACAATTTTACTGTTTGTGTCCTCAAGCCACCAGTGTCCTAATTGCTAAAAAAAAAAAACCCACCCCAAAACCTGAAAACCACGAGACTATGAAAATAGGTGGTTGCAACTGAAGTTTAGAATGGACTTTAAGGCAAGACCCTCCAAAAATAACTCCAAGTAGCCCCTGCAGTTATTAGTTTGCAGTCACACTTTCTGTGGGGTATAAAAAATTCCAGCCAGAGTTATTCATGTAGTCCAATTTCCTTAGATGGAGACGCATTTGGTTGGTAAGTTCAGCACAGTGGGATTTGCACTATGCAGCCAAAGGTGCCAAGCTGTGCGCAATATTAAAGGTCAAAGTGAAATTGCCGACTGCCCACACCTGCAGCACTGCTCAATATGGACACCAGAGTGTTTTTAGAAGGCCAACACACTCTCTCACGTACACACACACACTGGAGACTTTGTTAGCTCGCTGGCACAGTCAGACTTCCCGGTACAGCATGTTTCCACCCTGACTAACACAGTGTGGTCGTTGTGTGTGTGGTTGCAGCATTGTGTGGACACATGCATGCAGTTAATAGTCACACTGGATTGTATTCATCGCAGAGAGATGGTTGTAGACAATCCTCACAGTCTGGGGAAAAAAAAGAAAAACAAGTTCATGTTCTGAAACTGGAGTGACTCCCTGTTTTGGAGCTTTGGACTGTAGCTGGAATAAAATAAATAAAATGCATTGGAACTCTTTTAAATGCAGGTTGTACTGAGAAACCACAAACACGATCCAAGCATTCAGAGTCTTTTGCGAAAAGAAAAGGAGACAACCCTACTAAATCTTGCACTGTTAGTGGGCACATTATAAAGAAACTAAAGAAATTACAGAGGCTCCCTAAAGCCAAGTCTCTGCCACTCACATGTTCTTTTTTCTAGAAAGGGAACAAGTAGCAATGCTGCACTGTTCTGTTGGCAGTTTAATATATCACCTCCTCCTTCTGGCTTTTCCAGTATTGGTTCTGTTGTTTTCAAAAGGGTTTCTGAGCTCATTCGGTGCTGCACTGAGGGAAACCTAACAGCATCTGAAAAGGCCGGATCATTCTTTCTTTTCTTTTTTTTATTGTAGGTTCAGCCGTGCTCCCAGAAATGGAAAGTCATTCTAGTGCAGAAAAGTCTGATGGACCATAGAGAGTTGTTTCCTTTTTCCCCCTCAGTGTGAAAGTTGTGGCATTGATCTCGCTCCCCAGGCGTCCACACTGCACAAGTTGTAGCCAGAGCAGAGGCAGAGGGGTGATGCTATGGCTCATAAGCACAGGGGCACACACAGACTTGGAAAGCACAGCGCAACAGAAACAGACACGCTGTACGCACATTAAGTAGCTGGATTTAATTTGGTTGCAGTGATATGTTCTCATATGGAAGGAAGGAATTCATCCATTCATTCTCTGACTTACTGCTTTTGACAAGATTTAATGTGACTCAAGTGACTCAGCTGTCGCGAACATGATGTCTGTAGCCTCAAGTGTGTGTTAGTGTGTGAACAACAAGGAAAGGTCTCTTTGTATATTGTTAGCGGTGGAGAATAGTGAGCTTGTAGGCACACTAACTAGGAGTTGAAGAATTTACCATTTGACACCATGTGGCAGTTTGCAAGAGGAAGCTGAAACAAAAGGAGGAGGAATTAACCCTTACACTATATGCAGACTAAAATTACTTGAGAGGACATTTGAATATTGACAGGAAGTTCTTTAAAACCCACTTTTATTATTATTCTTTTTCACAAAATGCAAGTCATTGTGCCTATATATTCAGTACAGTTACATGGCAGGTATTACTCTTTCCATTGCTTTGGCCCAAACTGGAATATCTCAAATGGAATGAGTGTGGAATGCCATCCTGCTGGTTTTGGGAATACCATGGGGCGATCATGGCTCAAGAGTTGGGAGTTCGCCTTGTAATTGGAAGGTTGCCGATTCGAGCCCCGGCTTGGACAGTCTCGGTCGTTGTGTCCTTGGGCAAGACACTTCACCCGTTGCCTACTGGTGGTTGTCAGAGCGTCCGGTGGCGCCAGTGTCCGGCAGCCTTTCCTCTTTCAGTGCACCCCAGGGTGGCTGTGGCTACAATGTAGCTTGCCATCGCCAGTGTGCGTAAATGGGTGGATGACTGCATGTGTAAAGCGCTTTGGGGTCCTTAGGGACTAGTAAAGCCATTTACCATTACCATTTTACTATGACTTTTCCTCTTCTCAGCCATGAGTTTGGAGTTTGTTTTTTTGCAGTGAATTATCTCTTTTTCTCACAGTCATGTTCATTAGTTAATACAGCTTAATAAGTCAACATCATTACCATCACCATTGTGCACTCCTTTTGCTTCTTTGGCACCTATAATATGAATGATGTTCACCTCAGCCTTAGCTATTAGATAGATTTGTTATTGAAGATTTTCTGTGCTTTAGCATGTTAACATTGACACCAGGAAACACTAGCAAAGCCGTCCAAAGCTGCTAGCATAGTTGTAAAGTCTTCAATAAGCCTCAGTAGAACAGAAACTCCTACTGCTGACCTCAGCTCATTCCTTCTTGAAATGAATACCACACATTTCCTTTGGGCAAAAATGGCACAATTTAGAAATTTAATTACTGAGGACTAGTATGATAGCAAATACTCATCTGCCACTAAGCTGGAAGTAGAAGAAATTCCCTACTGTTTGAAAGTTTGGGATATCCGTCTAACTCAAACCTGAACCCTTCCCACATTTTTTTTTAAATGTTCAATAAATTAACCAAGAGAAAAGTTAATCTATTCAGAGACTCATATCAGAGTTGCTATGTGAACTATTTTCATTTGTCTTGAACAACAGCACAGATTCCTTTGTGATGCTCGGCGCTTTGATTTAAAATGCAGTAATATTTCACCTTATATGCTGAGGCACTGTTGGGGAAAATAATGAGATTGTAGCTCTGAGAAATGAAGCGCTTTTAGGTGTTTCAAAGTCCCGACTTCTTGTTTTTGAGTATTGTGCTGTGGTGCTATCTCTCCTTTTATTTCTTGTTTCTTTTACATAACTTCTTTCACTCCTGCCCCCCCACCCCCACCCCATAATGTGCTCTGCTGAAAGTAGTTGAGTGAGGATTTATTCATAAAGTTTAGGGTTTTGTGGCTGACTAAAGGTCTTTTCCTTTTAGTCCCTTTAGATGGGGCTAAGGTTTTTTTGTAATTCATTCTAACAACTGTGATAGCTAATTATGCGACAGGTTTATTATGATCTTAGTTGTGAGAATGTTTGAAAGTGTTTTTGAACGGAACAGCACTAGATCACACATTTCTATACCGAGATGTTGTCTTTTTCTCATGGTAAGAATGAACTGGGCATGCATTGCAGTATTAGTAGCCCTTGTATAGCTAGAAATTGCTGCAAAGACATTTTGCATGTGTTTGCAGGGGGCCGACCTGGGTCAGTTGAGCTAAGAAAATCTGCATATTGAGGTAGGGTAGGAACTGGCCCTTGTCCAGAGGTCAGGACCCACTGCAGCTATGTCCATGTGGAAAGCTGTATGTCAGAAGAAGCTCACACTGGTGTCTCAGCATCCCGCTGAATGACCTCGACACACTTTCTGATCGTCCTGTATACCAGGTTTGCTGAATTAGCCTGAATGTCTTTCAGCTGCTTTTTGTTTCTTAGTTAAATGTCTGGAGCGTGAAGATGAAGTTACCATCTCCTAAGGATGACACAATCATTACACCGTTTAGGGCGAAGGCATAATACTTTTGAGGAGGTCATATACACACTCTCCAAACCCAGTGGATTAAAAAGTAATCTACAAACCTTTGTAGTGCACAAACCTTACTACTGTGAAAGTTCTAGTCAGGTATCCCTAGCCTTTCTGTTTCGTTGTCCTGCTGACAGACTGAGGAGTTGCTGTTGTGGCTCTCTGGAGACTTTCTTGTGGCCGGGCTGACTTAAACTCCACCTTTCTTGTTTGCAGCTGGTGTGGTCATCCTTGTTGTGCTCTGGAGATGCACTCTGAGCTGGAAAGTCAGTCTAACCAGAACCTGCAGCAGGTGGCTGTGGAGCAGAATAATAGCTACCATCTGCTCTGTAAGAACAACTGGTCTCTAAAGACAGTGGACTTTGGAGTCCATAGTATCTTTTCAGAGGAGTACCTTTTAAAACAACCTTTAGACTATTTACTGTTGTCACATTGTATAATTTTCATATTTATTTTTTCTGCATTAATGTGAGGAATCTTGTGTAATACAGTGTTCAGGTTTATTTTAGTTTAAGTTCTGCTGCATCCTGTATGTAAATTAACAGGAAGTTCTACATTTTAAAATGTTTTTTCCAGGCAAAACAGTTATTCAAATGAGTAACGTTATATTAATAATGTAGTTGATGTTGCAAATTCTCCTATGGTACAGTAAGTTCAGATTAGTAATAATGCTTCACATTTGTACATGTTCTGCCACAAAAATCACCCAAACCCGAAAATGAGGCCCATGTAGAAGGTGTATATATATTGAGAATAGTGGTAAGCTATCAGTCAGACCAAGTGTTTTCTAATTATGATAAGTATTTCTGCAGTGGGAAATGGATTAGTAACATTTGCATGCTGATATGCTGCACAGGCATGATGTTAATAATGTTAGTGGCTATCAAGTGTGTCAGAGTGATTGCTAGGAGCAGTTCTGTCTCACTGAGAATGTTGGATGCTAAAGACAGCAGTGACACAGACTTCGCTGACAGTGACGAGAAACAAAGAGACAGCGCACATCTCAAAACGCTGCAGATTCACATTAACACTTTTTTCTGTTTTTCTTCTTCATCTTTGCCTTTTTACTTCTTTATCCCTCATTTTCCCCGGGCCCTTGACCTTAATAGAAGCTTCTTTCTTTTGTGACTGGGAGATATATAATCCAATAAGCACAGCACCCTGCCCGTGGGTGGGACTGTGACAGGCGCACAAGTGTGCAAAACCTTACAAAAACTCATACAAACAGATACTTGTGCAAACAGAAGTATGCACATTGGCTCATCAAGCTGACGTCTGAGCGCTTTTTTAGCACTGTGTGTACATGTCATCTCGTGTGAAAGTGCTGCGCAAGAGGAAAGCTCTGCGGGGAGAGGAGATGTTGTGGTGAAATTTATTTACAGTTCTCTGGACTTTTCACTTGAGCGAGGGACGGAAGAGGATGTTGCCTTTTCCTCATCTGCTCGTTCTTCCTGCCAACAAAGGAATGCTTTCTGTTTGTATAACCCCTGGCCTCTGATGTTCTGAATTTGCCCCTGCTTGGTCAAGAAAATTCTTAACCTTAAAGAGCTCTGTACCATCTTCCCATTTAAAGGCCAATCATTTCTCACAGCTTGTCTGGCTCTTCTTTATCATTTATTATTGTTAAGTTTCTGGATGTAGAGTTCTAGTAAACTAGAGAAAACAATGGTCACTGAAATCTTATCCACTCTTCAGCCAGTTCATTATTTTGCCTGTGTGTTGTGTTCAGACTAACTACATTGGCGACAGAGTACTGACTGCACTCTACCTGCTGTGCTTATTAGCCTAATTCACATTAGACAGTTGTAGGTATTTTATTGTTTCTTTGATCGTTGTAATTTTAAAATGTTTGCCTGAAATGGGTCTCTTGTAATGTGACTGCGTTTATAAATAAAGATTACATGAAATAAAATAGTTGGATTAAAAATGTATCTGAAAATCTAGTATTTGAAACAGCTGTCATTTTTTTTTTTGAAAACTTTATAAACCCCCTTTTTTTAAAGCATTAAAAAAGGGGTTTATAGGAAACCGTCTTAGCATTTGTGCAAGATTTATTGTAATGTATCTGAATGTTCTAACAGAACTGCACAGAACTGTCTGATTTCCACAAATGCCATCCACCTCCAGGTTGTCCCATCTGTATAAATTCTGTACATCTAGAGGCAGGCAGAGAGTAATGGTGAGATGCAACAGGAAAATAAATGAGATGATACAAGGCCAAAAGAGAGCCAAAGAAACTAAAAAAAGGAAGCCACCTCCCCTCATTCTTTCTGACTGAGATACATGTGTTTTTCCTTAGATGCACAAAAACTCGCACCCACAGATAAGGCCTCCAGTGGGTTGTTTTTGACACAAATGAATTCAAAATCAACAAAAGCATTCAAAAGCATTGGGTTGTTTTCTAAGGATCCTGGTTGAGGAGGTGGCAGATAGGTTTTTGTCTTCCTCTTACTGACAACATCTTTTCTTTTGTAAATAGGAGCTGGCAGATTCAAGAAACATGCCACACAAAGCAGCCTCCTCTGATATTGTTATATAAAGCAAACACAGACAATATGGTGGGGCGTTTTGTAACTGATTAGTTCATTTTATTATTGGTATTCATGGGTTCATAAAGGTAATACTGATGAGTACGAGTACTAGCCGTAAAGTCTAAATCTATTGTGCTCTGAAGCACTACAAACTATAAAAGAAAATGCTGCATCAGACATCATTATTAAAGCTACCAACCATCAGCAGAGAGTGTGAAACAAGGCGTGACCAAAGATATCTCATTGCTGCAGTAATCATCAAATGTATTATTAAAACCTGCCCTGCCTAATTTCAACTAATCTGGCCTGAATTGGCCAGGTACACTTGGGAATTGATTTGTTGAGCCTGGGAGCTGTCCCATAAATTGCAATGTTAATGGTGGAGCTGAACGGGCCTCTATGCCTGATAAAGGCAGATTTAGAGGAGATATTTAGCATGGAATCATTTATCAGGGTCTGACAGATAGGCACTAAGACTCCCACCCCCCAAAAAGACACACACACACGCATAAAATGGTCCAGGTCCTCTCTGTTAGTGCTTGATCTGTGGTGACACAACTTTATCTGTCTACAGCAGATTAACTCGGCTGTCTTTGTTGTGAAATTAAACAAAAAATGAAAAAGAGAAAATAAACCAGTGCATATGTATATCAGGGAATGGATGATTTTAGCTGTGTGGAGGTGTGACTTTGGCCAGACGGAAAGGAAAACATGCAGTGAGATTTTTAAAATGCTAGAGGTGATGCAGCTGAAGCAAGCCATAGATCACTGATAAAATCTGTCAGTTCAATAACTACAGTATGAGCGCAGCTGAATGCAGAGAGAGAGAGAGAGAGAGAGAGAGAGAAAGGCATTGCTATGCAGGTGGTGCACATGTGTGCTCATGTTGGTGGCATTAATGGTCTTTCCGTGTGCAATTTTATTTGCAAAGCTTATGGTCCGTTCAAGGATTTTAGGGTTACCGTGACTTTTTGAATTGAAATGTTGTGTAACAGAAGCACTGGCTGCATATTGTAACAGCCCCACAAACGCTTGTTCACTCGGCTGTGTACACTAAGAGTCTGAATTGCACATGTTCAGCCCATTTTTATTATTATCTGCACCTGCAAAACCCTCCCTCATATCCATGCTTTGTTTTAGTGTTTTCACTGCCTCGAGACTTTGTTAAACCTGCATAAATTTTACGTTTTTATCTTCTGTGTCAAACACATTGGGTTTAAATTTAATGAAATGTGCTATATAAATAAAATTGCCATTACCATATATTAATTATAAGCTAAATATTAGGTTGACAGCTCAATTACTTTATTTTTTGCTGTGATTTGGAGTAAATAATCGTTCGACTGCATTATAGAACCACAGGCAGAACTACTATTAAATGAACAGAGACTCTGAATATAAAAAAGAAAACAGAAGGTATCATGCAGTAGCTCCAGTGTCACCAATAACATGATTGGTGCAAAGATTTTTAAACTTGCAGTTATAAATTGATCCCCACGTAAAAGTAATGTGTCAAAGCTAAAGGACTTGGCTAATCGCAGTGACTGAGGTAAGATGAACTTCCAAGTTAAAGGAAAAAGTAGAGTTTGACTGAAACTCTGAGGCCCAGAAAGAAAATTGGATTGGTTTTACCTGCATTATCTGAAGCTTTGGTTAAAGAAGCCAATCGAGAGAAAACCATAAAAAAGCTCAACAAATAAATGCATAATTCATTATTTAGGGGAATAAATCCCAGTGTGGCTTACAGCATGTAACTAAAATTTACTCACTAACCTTCTTGAAAGTAAAACAATTTTTCTTATTGAGCAGTAATATGAAACCACGTGAGATACACCAGATATTAAAAAACACAAAAATGTAACCTAGATAGTATAATGGGTTTTAAAATGATGAAACAGCAAAATAAACACATTCAAATTATACAACAGCTTAAATGACCCAGACAGAGGGCAAAGATCATACTTCAGTCAGTTTGAGATGCATACTTACTATGCCTAAGGGTGTCTTTGTTGTCCTCCGTATGACCTCGCCTGACCAGAGCCGCCACATCATCCTTTGTTCATCTTATCTGTCTGTTAATAGTGCTCCCGGGGGACCTGACTATGCTCGCTGTCTCCCTCTGAATTGCCTATTTGCTTTGTCCACCTCCTCCCAGTCCATCTATTCCTGCAACTGGTGATTTAATGAAGAATTCGGTCACCATGAGTGACCTCTCTCATCATTGCAGTCCAGTCATTTTTTCTTATTTATGTCTTCTTCTTTTGGTTAGATTATCTTCAGCAAGCTGCAGAACTTAAACAGTTTTATATTATTGTATTTTCTGGTACTGCAATCAAGCATAGATTTGTTTAAGTGAGAGAAAATCAGAAAATCTGTGAACTTGTACAGTAACTGTGCCTCTCATGTGGATGTTTACCTACCTACGATACCTAAATGCATGTCTATAGAATGGGAGTTTTAACTGAGGAGCATTCTTGATGTGATGTGACAGTGCTAAACACAGTTTTATTGTGCCAGTGTTTCATAAGAGCTACATTATTTAGGAGGAATTAGTAATTTCAACAGACTTTCAACAGTGTGATTTTGTGCTTAGAAAGCTAATTGGCTTGAGCCATCGAACTAATAGCATCTATGGTACGTAGATTGCTCTTTGTATCCTTTGAAGCTAACAGGGTGGTACTATTATGTGTAATCTAACACTGGAAAGGTTTCCGCTCTCCTGCTGTCAAGGTAATGCCCTGTAATTGGCCTTCTAATTTTGTGGTATAATGAGACTAGAAGTGGATGGCAGAGGCGATGTTGCTGTATTTACCTACAGTACCAGACAATTAGCACCGTAATGCTAATCGTGGGCTGGCAGGTGGAGCTTTTAATGAGGCTAAAAAAAGGATTTGTTCTCACCTCTTTCTTTTACAGTGTTAGCAGGAATGTAAAAATGGTTATCAATTGATTACACGTTTTACAAAGGTCGCTCTCCATGCTGCACGAAAGATACATTTTCAGTAATTATAAAAAATGTTCATGTAATTCTTTATATTAATTATATTAACTTTAGATTAGTCATATATAAAATACAATTTTGCACACAAACATTTTAATGTTTAGTCACAATAACTGAACTTTGTCCTATAAAAACTTTGACCTGATATTGATATTCTATTGAATGTAAACATATACTTCAATCTCACCATAGCGTTAGGCACAACCTCAAGGGAGGTCTGAAGTAATTTAAATGCATAACCTAGGGATAATAACTCAAAAGCTGAAGCAAAAACAAACAAAACCTAGAAGCAACATGCAAAAGCACTGAGTAGCATTGTAGCCTGAAGGAGGAAAAATCATTCCAGGTGGTGCTGCCACAAAAATCCATGGTCTTCAAACATTGGTTCTTTGTCCAAAGGAGAGAGACATGGTCACTGGTGAAATGGATTGTCTGTACAGTGGTTAGCACTGTTGCCTCACAGGTTTGAATCCCCCATCTGGCTGGTGTAAAGTTTGCATGTTTTCCACTTATCTGTGGGGGTGTACTCCAGCTTTATCCGACAGTTAATGCAATTAATGGGGTTGGCTTAATAGGTGTGCATGGTTGGCTGTATTTTTGACCTGTCCAGGGTGTATCCTGCCAGCTGGGATAGGCTCTAGCCCTCTGTGACCCTGAAGGACCCTGAATTGCATAAGAGAAGAAGAGAGAAAGGAATAGATGGATGGATTCTGTGTCCTTCACAGAAGTCAACTTTCTTGAGCAGACTGAAGAGGATAAACCTTTAGGGATTCTCAGAGCCACCTACTATCTAACAGAGGGATGCTGATTAAAGTAAAGCCCTCTCGGGTTGACAGTGTACTGACAGATTTGTCAGCTAACACTAGCCCCTGTAAATTGCCAGTTACAGATCCTAATTTAGCTGTCTTTAACCTTTCCTAGAATTCCTCAGCTGGAATCCCTCTTACGCTTTTGACTCTGAGGAAGGTTAGAGTAGAGGTGGCAGGGTTTGCAAGAGGTCTGACTCTGTAGCCTAAATCTGAGAGGGGTGAAAACGATAGTGGGAAGTTGTCTCTGTCAGGGTCAGTCTCAAAGTAGAAGCAAGAGGACAGATTATGGCGAGAGGCATGTCAGTGACACTGCCTTCCGGACAGCATATGCTCCATATAATGCGACTGCCCATGCACAGAGGCAGGTCCACATGTGCATACAGCAGTATACAGATGCTTATATATTAAACAGAGGGAGATACGCTTGTGTGCGCATGCTGAACTTGATTCAGCCATACTGAATACAAGTAAACAATCATGCTTAATTTCATGCTCCAGCTTTCACCTCTGTGTGCGTGTCTTTCACTCATCACATGAGTAGCTGTGCATTTATATTGCGATGGCACGGAAGTAATCAGGGAGGAAGATGTCACAATTGCACAAAGAGGTTAATGAAAAGCCAACATCCTCATTTTATTCTAATATTCTTGCTTAAATATAGATGATGATTTTTGTGCAAAACGAAGAAGCCGCACTTATTAACAGGTTTTAAATAGCCCTACTGTGAAGTAGAACGCTATCGTTTAAACTTTGATTCTCCTGTCTTAATTTCCCAGTTTGATCTCTTTTGTCCTCCATAAAACTCAGCTCTTGTTGACTTCAGCGCCACCCTTATGAAGTCCATAACTTAAATACTGATTAGATTGGACACTGTGGGATCTTGGAGATTATGAGAACAAAGAGCAGGTCTTATCAGTGTGTGTGAATGAATTTGTGTTGGCTGTTTATTTGCTGCCCTGTGTGAGATTGTGATTTGTGAGGCTCCTCCTGCATAAAGATGAATAGAAATATCCCCCCGAGAAGCGATAACCTCAGGCTTAAACACACAACACAGTGGCAGCATTTGTTTTCATTTACTTTCATTTATATATTTTCTTTGTGCCCGAGCAAAAAAAGCCATTGTCTGTGCAGGACCATAAAATGGGAATAAATGGCGGGCTATAATTTGCAGCCCCAAGAAAATATCCTTTTAGATCGATCTTCTTGTCATCAAAACATTATTGGAAGCCTTAACTAATGTGTCTGGGTTTTTTTCCTTCCTTTCTTTACTTTTATCAGTAACTTACTTTACTTTACTTTTATATCTGAAAACAGGTTGGAAGTAGTTCACACGAAGAGGTGTGGCAAAGCAGTTACATGATAACATTTAAGAGGTAATTAAGTTACCTTTATTATTTTTGACATCTCTGGTGCAAAAGTCCAGCCACTTACGGTATATCATTAAGTTTATTTCCCTTGTGAAGCTTTTCCTGCTGCGTTTCTAGGTTTCTGTGTTTATATGAATGCACATTCAGTCAGTGTCCTGGTTCTGTCTTAGAAAGCTGTAATGGTACCCCAGGAGTACAGGAAGGATGTCTTCCCACTTGGGGCATGTCCTTGTCAGAGAGCAAGTACCAAGTTCAGCCCCACTTCTGTCTTCAGGGAAACAAGCCAGTATAGTTTCAGCTGTATAATCCGTTGTGCCCTTGTCGCCCGCATAACTGTGATGGTCATCTCTCTTATTGCATTTTCCCAGAGGGCCTAATGCGCCATCATCACGCTGCATGCGATGACGGCTGTTTGTTGACAGCTGGTTTCACATGGGAGTGGAAATCACGCGTTTTTCTCAGACATGTCTGCTTTTTAATGACACCAGCCATGCCATGGCTGTCGACTGGTTGGCTCACAATGGGTCTCATCAATTTTTATCCTGAAGGGGTGATTTGTAACTGAGCAGTGAGAAAGAAGTTGATAGACAATATTAAGAAGAAACAACAAATAAACTCACAAATATGTATTTTTGAGTGCAAATATATTTTGAATCTGCTCTGTCTATATAAAGGCAGGAATAGAGTTGGATACCCTGTATGCAAACTTGCCAGAATCATTCTCCAATGTAGACTCTGCAGACTATTCCTTTGAAACTGGAGCTCGAAGGCTAAAACGTTATCACAAACTTGTGGAAACGTTATGGAAGCATATAAAAAAAGCATTTGTTTTGAACTACAAGCTCAAAAGTTGGTATGCAGTGTGTTAGTGGATTTAGAAAGACCTGCTACATTTATGCCTGCAGCTTTTGTGTAACTAGTCAAGTAAGTCTGAGTCCTTCTGCATGTTGACTGCCTCTTTGGGCTCGTGTTGATTCAGGATTAACACATAAATGACCCGCGATAGCGAGATAATCTCAGTGACCTATTAGAGTAATACAGCACTAAAACAAACAAGCAACCATACCCTGACAGTCATGAACAAAGCACTCTTTAATTGATTTGCTGAGGTTATTTGTTTTATTTGTTTTGTTGCATGCTTATTTAAGAGGAAAGGGTGTTGTGCGTGCATGCAATAATGATAATGGATCACTGAGGTTGTGTTTGCGAGGGAATAATAATTGTACTGTATAAGGGGACGGTGGGTTTGGCTGTATGGACGAGGGAGATAAAACTACAAAGATTAAACTATGATCTGTAAATGTGTCAAACAGAAACCCTAATGGCCCCAGTCAATATCATATTTTTGGAGATTATGTTGATTGCAGTCTGGGCTTAGGCTCTGTATAACATTAAGCTTCAACGATTAGCAGAACAGCATGGCAGTAAGTCCCAAATAATACTGTAATTGAGAATATTATGATAATTGGAGACGAAAGAAACAGTAGACACATAGACACAAACAGGCAGTCTGACAGTTAAGATTTATCAGCGCACACAATCTGTTTTTTGGAGTATGTGCATCAAAGCATTGCTGTCTGCTGTGAGGCACACAAGGCTGAGCATTCACAATTCTATTTGTACCAATGAGAAAACTTTTTTTCTGTAGGATCTCAACAGAGGGAGGCAGATAGAAAGTGGAAGCACAGAGAATTTCAATTAACACAAAACCAAACTGTATTCCATGATTTTTAGCATTTTTAAAGGCAGCTTGGGTGTTTAGAAGTATGGAGGAGTATATGTTTTACGGGAGACTCGGGTGCCTGTTGTTAACTGCTGTTACAAACCAGACAATGGCAAACCAACAGGCTTTCTCCTTGACATGCTTAGCACCTGCACAGCCTCAGAGTGCTTACATTGTCTAGTTAATCAGTAATATTTAATTGAGCACCGTGCAAACTCAACTTTTAATACCCTTTCCAGTTCCTTTTTTTCTTTTTTAATTTCCCTCGTGCTCTGCCTTTCTGAGATTTGAGCCAGTGTGCAGCATCACAACTTAACTTCTTCTGCCACTTTTCTTTTTCCCGTAAGTCTTTCTCCCAAGAACTATTTCCTTAATTAAACATGCACACATGACACACGCCTTTTTGGAAATTATCTTTGTTTCCATGATATAATCTGAGGGATTGCAGTGAGCAGGAAGTGTTGACTGAGGCCAATTTGTTCCTTGTTCTACATTATGAGTAGCTGGGGACTCTGTTTCTCTTTTTTATGACCTGAGATATGATATCATGTCAAGAGCAGCCACCATAATCCCTTCGCTAGCTGACACATGGCCCAGTCCGGGGGAGAAAAAATCGCTGCACTCACCATGCCTCAGGCACACACACCTGCAAGGCTTTCCTGAAAACAAATAGCTGGTGGGCACATATTTTTCAGCTTTTAACTGTGATTTAAAATACATGCATTTTTAAACACATTATTTAAACCCACTGCCTAGAGCATACAGTTATGCAAAATAATGGATATACCTGTAGAACACTGTCAGTTTAGGCTCATTAATTACAATCCCAGTCACACGCAGAGTCATATGATCATGTTCCTCAGATGTTTATCATCATGGCGACTAGAAACCACCAATCTACAGCTGCTGAGAGTAGTCTCTTCTAAAATAATGACTCCATTAATTATCAGGCGATGTTATTCCAAGATGGTGCTCTGGCCACGCCGTGTTAATTGAATGTACCAATAATGGATTTACAGCAAAGTCGAAAAGCTCTCTGAGCTGTCTGTTTCAGGCCTGCCTTGTTCACCTAAATCAAGTCAAACTGTTTGGGTAAGACGGAGGGAGATGGGAGAGGAAGAGAAGTAGTACAAAGATAGATGGGCGTAAAGTCAGACTAATGATGTAGCATGAAACAAGCCATCTATGTTTGATGAATGTTAGCTGAGAGACTGGAAAGTGAGATGATAAAAAGATGAAAAGGAAAAAGTCTGACGAGTACAGTCCCACAAAGAGAATTGGGTGATTAAGCGGATATCAAGCACAGATGCACAAGGGCAAAGAGTCCAGATAAACAAGATGCACTCCCCCACCCCCAAGAGTGGCTCATTCCTGTTGTGTTTTCACTCTGTTCAGCTTTCTGTTTGACTAGAAAGCTGCTCTTTCACAGTTTGAAAACACAACAGTCTAATAAATGAATTTTTAAATTGTTAACAGATTAAATCATTTAAATGTATAAGCTGCATCAGGTACTGCTGCATCATTGCTGTTGCCTCACAGTAAGACGGACCTGAGTTTTAAACCACCATCTGACCAGGGCCTTTCTGTGTGGAGTTTGCATGTTGTCTCTGTGTCAGTGTGGGTTCTCTCCATAGGCTAATCCAGCCTTTTCTCACAGTTCAAAGACATGCAGTAAATGGGGTTAGGTTAAATGGTGATTGGGAGTGTGAAAGGTTTGTGAAAGGTTGGCAGTCTCTCTGACAGACTGGCAACCTGTCCAGGTAGTACCTGTCCTGGAATAGACTCCAATTGCCACAGGGCTTGGATAAAGGGAAGAAGCCTCTGTGCTGTCTTTCAGTCCAGCTTTGTCCAGCCACTGGTAGGATTTCTGGATATCAGCCACCTCCTCTATCTGCCGGTGG